>NC_092264.1:6304623-6519623 GCF_036320965.1 Panulirus ornatus
TGTGTGGAGGAGGATGGAGATGCTGGAAATGAAATGTCTGAAGACAATATATAATGTGAGGTGGTTTGATTGTGAGTACTGAAAGGATAAGAGAGAGGTGTGACAATAAAAAGAATATGGTTCACAGTACTGAATGTGGTGTGCTAAAATGATTTAGACATATGGAGAGAATGAATGAGGAAAGGGTAATAAAGAGGATATACGTGGAGGAGACAAGAAGCTGTCATTGGACTGAACCAGAGCATTTGAAGCAGCCAGATTTGGGACCTGGATGTGGATAGGGAGCTTTGGTTTTGGTGCATTGCTCATGACAACTAGAGAATGGATATGAGCAAATGTAACCTTTCCTCATCCATTCCTGGTACTACAGTGCTGTTGCTGGAAATGGCGATCAGGTAAGGATGTGAGTTTGAATGGAGAAAAATTGGAGGAAGTGAAGTGTTTTAGATATCTAGGAGTGGGCCTTGCAGTGAATGAACCATGGAGGTGGAAGTGAATCATAGGGTGGGAGTGGGGGTGAAGGTTGTGGGAGCGATGAAGAATGTATGGAAAGAGAGATTATTATCTCAGTGAAAATGGGTACGTTTAAAGGAATAGTAGTTCCAACAATATTATGTGGTTGCGAGGCAAGTGCTTATAGATAGGCTCATACGGAGGAGTGTGGATGTGTTGGAAATTAAATGTTTGAGGACAATATGTGGTGTGAGGTGGTTTGATTGTGTAAGTAATGAAAGGATAAGAGATAGCGTGACAATAATAAGAATGTGGATGAGAGAGCTGAAGGTAGTGTATTGAAATAGTCTGGACATATGGAGAGAATGAGTGGAAAGGTTGAACAAAGATGGATACATGTGTCAACTTTCTCCTTTCACACACTTTTCCAAACTCAGTCACCAACTTTCTGAGTTTCTCACTCGAATCAGCCACCAGTGCAGTTCCATCGGTGAACAACAACTGACTCACTTCCCAGTCCCTCTTATCCCAACAGACCGCATACTAGCCCCTCTCTCCAAAACTCTCACATTTACCTCCCAAACAACCATGGGGACATCACACACCCCTGCTGCAGACCAACCTACACTGAGAACCAATCACTCTCCTCTCCTCCTACTCGTACACATGCCTTACATCCTTAATAGAAACTTCTCACTGCTTCTAGCAGCTTACCTCCCATACCATATATTCTTAAGACCTTCCACAAAGCATCCCTATCAACCCTATCATATGTCTTCAGAAATATATATATATATATATATATATATATATATATATATATATATATATATATATATATATTATTATTATTATTATTATTATTATTATTATTATTATTATTATTATTATTTTGCTTTGTTGCTGTCTCCCGCGTTTGCGAGGTAGCGCAAGGAAACAGACGAAAGAAATGGCCCAACCCACCCCCATACACATGTATATACATACACGTCCCCACACGCAAATATACATACCCATACATCTCAATGTACACATATATATACACACACACAGACATATACATAAATACACATGCACACAATTCACACTGTCTGCCTTTATTCATTCCCATCACCTCCTCGCCACACATGGAATAACATCCCCCTCCCCCCTCACGTGTGCGAGGTAGCGCTAGGAAAAGACAACAAAGGCCCCTATATATATATATATATATATATATATATATATATATATATATATATATATATATATATTATCCCTGGGGATAGGGGAGAAAGAATACTTCCCACGTATTCCCTGCGTGTCGTAGAAGGCGACTAAAAGGGGAGGGAGTGGGAGGCTGGAAATCCTCCCCCTCTCGTTTTTTTTTAATTTTCCAAAAGAAGGAACAGAGAAGGGGGTCAGGTGAGGATATTCCCTCTAAGGCCCAGTCCTCTGTTCTTAGCGCTACCTCGCTAATGCGGGAAATGGCGAATAGTATGAAAAAAAAAAATATATATATATATATATATATATATATATATATATATATATATATATATATATATATTTTTTTTTTTTTTTTTTTTATACTTTGTCGCTGTCTCCCGCGTTTGCGAGGTAGCGCAAGGAAACAGACGAAAGAAATGACCCAACCCCCCCTCATACACATGTACATACACACGTCCACACACGCAAATATACATACCTACACAGCTTTCCATGGTTTACCCCAGACGCTTCACATGCCTTGATTCAATCCACTGACAGCACGTCAACCCCTGTATACCACATCGCTCCAATTCACTCTATTCCTTGCCCTCCTTTCACCCTCCTGCATGTTCAGGCCCCGATCACACAAAATCTTTTTCACTCCATCTTTCCACCTCCAATTTGGTCTCCCTCTTCTCCTCGTTCCCTCCACCTCCGACACATATATCCTCTTGGTCAATCTTTCCTCACTCATTCTCTCCATGTGCCCAAACCATTTCAAAACACCCTCTTCTGCTCTCTCAACCACGCTCTTTTTATTTCCACACATCTCTCTTACCCTTACGTTACTTACTCGATCAAACCACCTCACACCACACATTGTCCTCAAACATCTCATTTCCAGCACATCCATCCTCCTGCGCACAACTCTATCCATAGCCCACGCCTCGCAACCATACAACATTGTTGGAACCACTATTCCTTCAAACATACTCATTTTTGCTTTCCGAGATAATGTCCTCGACTTCCACACATTTTTCAAGGCTCCCAAAATTTTCGCCCCCTCCCCCACCCTATGATCCACTTCCGCTTCCATGGTTCCATCCGCTGACAGATCCACTCCCAGATATCTAAAACACTTCACTTCCTCCAGTTTTTCTCCATTCAAACTCACCTCCCAATTGACTTGACCCTCAACCCTACTGTACCTAATAACCTTGCTCTTATTCACATTTACTCTTAACTTTCTTCTTCCACACACTTTACCAAACTCAGTCACCAGCTTCTGCAGTTTCTCACTTGAATCAGCCACCAGCGCTGTATCATCAGCGAACAACAACTGACTCACTTCCCAAGCTCTCTCATCCCCAACAGACTTCATACTTGCCCCTCTTTCCAGGACTCTTGCATTTACCTCCCTAACAACCCCATCCATAAACAAATTAAACAACCATGGAGACATCACACACCCCTGCCGCAAACCTACATTCACTGAGAACCAATCACTTTCCTCTCTTCCTACACGTACACATGCCTTACATCCTCGATAAAAACTTTTCACTGCTTCTAACAACTTGCCTCCCACACCATATATTCTTAATACCTTCCACAGAGCATCTCTATCAACTCTATCATATGCCTTCTCCAGATCCATAAATGCTACATACAAATCCATTTGCTTTTCTAAGTATTTCTCACATACATTCTTCAAGGCAAACACCTGATCCACACATCCTCTACCACTTCTGAAACCGCACTGCTCTTCCCCAATCTGATGCTCTGTACATGCCTTCACCCTCTCAATCAATACCCTCCCATATAATTTACCAGGAATACTCAACAAACTTATACCTCTGTAATATATATATATATATATATATATATATATATATATATATATATATATATATATCTATTTCTTTTCTTTAAAACCATTCGCCATTTTCCGTGTCAGCGAGATAGCGTTAAGAACAGAGGACTGGTCCATTGAGGGAATATCCTCACCTGGCCCCCTTCTCAGTTCCTTCTTTTGGAAAATTAAAAAAAAACGAGAGGGGAGGATTTCCAGCCTCCCACTCCCTCCCCTTTTAGTCGCCTTCTACGACACGCAGGGAATACGTGGGAAGTATTCTTTCTCCCCTATCCCCAGGGATAATAAATAAATATAATATATATATATATATATATATATATATATATATATATATATATATTTTCTTTTTCTTTTAAACTATTCGCCATTTCCCGCGTTAGCGAGGTAGCGTTAAGAACAGAGGACTGGGCCTTTTTTGGAATATCCTCACCTGGCCCCCTTCTCAGTTCCTTCTTTTGGGAAATTAAAAAAAACGAGAGGGGAGGATTTCCAGCCTCCCACTCCCTCCCCTTTTAGTCGCCTTGTACGACATGCAGGGAATATGTGGGAAGTATTCTTTCTCCCCTATCCCCAAGGATAATAAATAAATATAATATATATATATTTTTCCAAAGGAAGGAACAGAGAAGGGGGCTGGATGAGGATGTTTCCTCAGAGGCCCAGTCCTCTGTTCTTAACGCTACCTCGCTGACGCGGGAAATGGCGAATAGTATGAAAAAAAAAAAAAAAAAATATATATATATATATATATATATATATATATATATATATATATATATATATTTTATTTATTTATTTTGCTTTGTCACTGTCTCCTGCGTTAGCAAAGTAGCGCAAGTCAACAGACGAAAGAATGGCCCAACCCACCCACATACACATGTATATACATACACGTCCACACACGCATATATACATACCTATACATCTCAATGTATACATATATATAGCCACACAGACATATACATATATACACAAGTACATAATTCATAGTCTGCCTTTATTCATTCCCATCACCACCTCGCCACACATGAAATAAAAATCCCCTACCCCCTCATGTGTGCAAGGTAGTGCTAGAAAAAGACAACAAAGGCCACATTTGTTCACACTCAGTCTGTAGCTGTCATGTAATAATGTTATACTTAGTCGCTGTCTCCCGTGTAAGTGAGGTAGCCCAAGGAAACAGATGAAAGAATGGCCTAACCCACCCACATATACATGTATATACATAAACGCCCACACACACATATATACATACCTATACATTTCAACGTATACATACATATACATACACAGACATATACATATATACACATGTACATATTCATAGTTGCTGCCTTCATCCACTACTGTTGCCACCCTGCCACACATGAAACAGCACCCCCTCCCCTTGCACACGCACGAGGTAGCGCTAGGAAAAGACAACTAAGGCCACATTCGTTCACACTTATAATGTGTGTGTGTGTGTGTGTGTGTGTGTGTGTGTGTGTGTGTGTGTGTGTATAGAAAAAACTTTGAACATAAAGTTTTTTCTTTCTTGTTTTGATTTATTGAAAACTGCTGCACTGAGAGCACAATAAATATCTATTGTAGCCACAATCAAGGAGTTAAACTATATATGAGAGAGCCAGTAAGTCAATGCTCCAATACAAATACATATTTTCATGGAATTTTTTGTCATTGTGAGAGCAGTTGAAATTGCTGGTGGCTTTTCAATTGAAAGTTAAATTGCTATTACTCCATGTGGCATTACCAAGCATCTACTGTTACTTTTTAACTGTAATTAAAACAATCCCTATTGAATCACTGTAGACATGAAATTACACCTTTAAATATCATATTGTATTAGTCATCACTTTCTTTTTCATCTGTCTTGACAGCCTTTATGCAACAGAGGCAGGACATGCTGAAAATATCTTCACTGAACTGTAATGACATTTGACAAACATTACAGAATGATATTCAATGTCAAATTGCTCACAGATTTAGTAAGCTATAACAAAATAAACACTTCCTTCATAGATAAGCAACACATTGTTGTGCATCTAGAATGTAGTTGCCGGTAAATCCCTTCATGTAGTTAACTGGTGAAACTCCTTTTTCCATTATAGGCCAGACATTCATTAAGAGACCATTGTTTCATTTTTTTCAAATAATTATATATTTATTTCTTTCCATACTACATTATTTAGTAAGCTTTCAGTAGCTGGGTGTGATGGGAGAAATGTCCCTCTCTTCCCCAACAATGAGGCTATGCTTATATTTTGAATGGGTCACTCTGGGACTCCCTTCTTTGTGGCGATGCTGGGCATTTACCTTCATAGAGTAATGTTATTGTTGCTGCTACCATTACTGTATTACACTATGTCGTAAAAAGCAGAATTAGTAGTCACTGTTGTTTCATCTGCTGTATCTCCTACATGCAATATTTATTCAGTTTCACTGTTATTTAGGTACTTCTTGTAAACAGAATCTTTGAATTTGTTTTTTCACATTGATCATACATTTTTCACCTTACCTTTCTCTTTCAGAGTTCCTGTAATGCTTTTGATTTTCAGTCTGCTTGCATGTAACCCTAATGTTTGACAAAACTTACCATTTCTCTATCCTGGTTTTATGTTTTATTTGTACTGCAAATTGACCCTTACTGGCAGAGTAAAATCTTTCAAAGCTGCTGAAGTTGTGTGAGATGGCTTTCTTGGATTTGTATGCGCTACAGGTTTTTCAAGTTTTAAGAATGGCTGTGTGCATATACAGTATGTTATATATGTTGTGTTTAAATGTTTGTCATATATCATTTTGTGAGTAAGGTAACAGCCAATTACTATAGAATATGTAGAACATATCCAGTTTTTTGTAGTAATTATTATGCTGATTATGGAGAAAAGTACCAAATGAGTATTTTTCAGCATTTTGAGGCAAAATTTTTGACAGAAAAGTCATTTAGTTATGGAAGGGACCTGGCATATCCTTTCCACACTTTTTTAAGCTAAAATTGAACATTATTAATTGCCAGACATAATTGAAATATTACTTTTTGTGGTACACTAAGAGTTAATTACTGATCCAATGGCCTCTGCTTACCTGCTGTCTTGATTTCTTTGATAGTAATTTTCTATATAACTCTGCAGCTTAGGTTCACTCTTAGGAAATCATAATCTGTCCTAAAGAGGAACAACATAGATGCACTGAGTCAAGACATGTAACTACTTTCCATGATTTCTAGCGAGTTAGTGAGGCCACCAGGCAGATCTAGTGACTCATCCTTTGTTTGTCGTTTTGGCATGCTAACAGAGCCTACAGTGGATGCTGGATTTAAACCGTGGCAGAATACTATGTCTGTATTTTGATATTCAATGTACATGCTATATATTAGCAGAATGATGTCTTTAACAATGAGAGGGCTCAAGGGCAAGGTAAGCAATACTTACCTAACAAAACTACCATCCAAAGAGATTTCCTTGTTAATCAAAAGTCATCTCAAATTAATTTCTTTGTAAGTTTAAACAAAGAAAAATACAAATTGTTATAAGTTAATTTAATGTTTCAATTGTAGTCCAAGCCTGCAAGACAAAGGTTTTTGTCTTTTGAAGTAGTGTCACAAGATGCAAAATAACAGGGCTTGCTTCATGGAGCACAACCTGGATTGGTCTCATTATCTGCCAGTGCCAGATATACATCGAAAGCTATTAATCAACAGTATGGTCAAACATTTCCTCTCTTATCCAAGTAGATATGATATAAATGAATCTCATATGCTATGAAATACTCTTGAACTTTCCTTCTGTATTATCTTCTGATCATAAATAATTTTGCCACTGTTAGTAAAAGAAAGATTTTCAGCTGGGGACATCAGCTGATATTCCCTAGAACCTCCTCCTATCTCTTAGATCTGTTCAGCACTTGCAAAAGCTACAGATCTAGTTTTCATTCAAATGTATGATGGTGTGATCATTTGTCTGGACTTTTACCCTCGAATGGAATTAGCTTAGAAAGAGCATAGATTGAAGTTACTATACTTCATGAATTAATTCTAACAACAAAAGATAAGTCTGCATCTGCAGAGCAGAGCTTCTCATCTTCAAAACTCATCAAAACTTATGCCTGAAATTCTCAAGGCAAAGAAAGAATATAAAGCTCAGCCCCTCTCTCAGAAGGAAGCAAGTTATAAATGGATCATCAAAGCAAAGTTGATCTTCATACCAAAGTGATTAATTACTCTACTTTAAAACCAAGAAGACATTCACTAACCTCTTGATGCCTCCAGATAGATGATTACAGGATTTAGGTGAAGCCTGTAGATCAATATTTATGCATCAAGTTTTGTGCCTCAATTTTAAGGCTGTGTTGAGTCTGTGTGATGGCTAAGGTGTCAGTGCACAATCAATTCTCTCAACAGTCAGGCATCCTCCAGCCATGCTAATGAGAACACATTTGTGTAAGCTTTATGGAGGGAACCGAGCAGCTTTATGTGAGATGTAGAGGACCAGGCAGAAGATAATTCTGAATTATTTGACAATATGACCTGTCGTAATATTGTGTGGAAAGAGATTTCATGAACACCAACTCTTTCAGCAACAAAAGCTGACAAAGATGAGATAAAAAAAAAAAAAAAAGGTTTTCTAGCAGAAGTAAAGATTGTTGCCAGTGCCTGCCTAGCCATGACAATAATGTATTTGGTGATTTATCAAACATTTTTTTTTTTTTTTTGCAATTATGAAAAAAATTACCAGTGAATGACACTGATTAGAACAAGAAATGATTTATTATATAAGCTAAAATAATAATCAGTTCTCAGCATTTCTGTGGAGGTAAAATAAACAAAATGTGCAATGTGACTCACTTGACAGGTTTACTTTTGCACTTTTTCGTGCTTGGTGCTGAAACGTCCACAAAACTCCTTGAATTTATTACAGTGAAAATAATGGATGAATAATACCTTGGAAGTAAATTTTTTCTATCTTTATATTAATATCTTTAAAACTGTAGGATTAAAATGTATTTTTTAAACAACTTAGAAAAATAAAATGTGTATTCACAGAGTTGTAATGACCTATTTGTACCGTATGAGGGAGGGGAGTTGTACACTTGTGGGTCCCCATTTCTTGAACACTCTTCATCATAAAACTTTGTGAATTTATGTATGCTGTCTGCATCAACTTTATCCTCAGTCAATCTATTCCAATCATTCATCGCTCTAGTGCCATCCTTATCTACACATCCTTACTTGATTTCATATGATGTCCTTAGGTTCCTGTTTCCCTGCACCTCTCAAAATACAGTATACTGTGCACTTTGTTATCCCTTTTAAAAACAGAAAAGTTGTGATCAGTCCACCCTTTACTCTTCTGACTTCCATAGTGGGTAATTTTTAATCCTCAAGCATTTCATTGTATCTTAGATCTCTTAATTCTGGTACTGCCTATGTTAAGAAACATTCAAAAACATTTAAAAACGTAATTTCACACTAAAAGAATGGTGGATGAATGGAATAAAGTGCATGAGGATATTTAAAAAAGGATTTTTATAGTAAACGACTAATGGATGAATGGACTATATTGCATGAGGATATAGTAAATGTATACAGTATAAAGAAGTTTAAAAAGTATGTATGGTAGAAGAAATGTGCCCCACAAGTATAAAGCTTCCTCCCAGTGCAGTACAAAAGGTAATTACATACATACAGAGTTTAGGCTGGGGTGTGTTACTATACAAACATAGGAATAAAGACATGGTACATACATACAAGGTTATGAGACAATGCAACAAGAGTTTAAAACTCTCTCCCAATAACATACAAATATGAACCACACACAGCAAGAAATAATCACACACAGCAAGAAACTTATCAAAAAAGATTTAAAGAATCACATTCATAATATGAGTGGTGAATGAATGAAATAAACTAAATAAGGACAGCATTTTCATGGAGGCAGTCATGAAGACACAAGTTCTTCAAATGAATGCAGGAAAATTTCTTGTATCACTATGTCACTGATCCAGCATACTGACTTTTGACTTTACCTGATTTCATAAAATGTGGAAGCCACCACTATCCCCCTCTCTAGGGACAGTAATATGCACCTCCAACAAGTTGCATCCAGTTGCATTTGGAAAATCTCCATGGGACCAAACTAACTAGATAACAGATGATGGATTTAGAAAAAATTAATAAGCTCATTAGAGACAGCAAGCTTCTTCATATCACATAAGTTCTCTTTATTCAGAATAAACAACCTTCACTTAACCTACAAAACAAAGGACAAGATCATACTCTACATCTATTCAGCAGCAAATAAGACCTTCCAAGAAAAGTCAGCTCTAGGACTGGATAAAATTCCAGCTATCCACCAAAAGAAGACAAATGCTGCAATAGCAAAACAATTGTTGAGGCAGAGACCAGATGAAAGCAATAATGTAGACATCCACAGAATGGCATAAGTAACATGGGCTACAGTGGTGTACTAAGTAGCATTTTTCAATACAAATCATGCACAGGTCTACCTGGATTTGAATTCTGTGAGTGGTAGTCAGTTCACCTTTCAGGGCTGGTTGATAGATAAGTAGCTGGCTCAGGCAAGGGTTCAAACACACACACACACACACACACACACACATATATATATATATATATATATATATATATATATATATATATATATATATATATATATATATTCATAATATGGGGATAGGGGAGAAAGAATACTTCCCACGTATTCCCTGTGTGTCGTAGAAGGCGACTAAAAGGGAAGGGAGCGGGGGGCTGGAAATCCTCCCCTCTCGGTTTTTTTTTTTTTTTTTTTTTTTTCCAAAAGAAGGAACAGAGAAGGGGGCCAGGTGAGGGTATTCCCTCAAAGGCCCAGTCCTCTGTTCTTAACGCTACCTCGCTATCGCGGGAAATGGCGAATAGTATGAAAAAAAAAAAAAAAAAAAAAAATATATATATATATTATCCCTGGGGATAGGGGAGAAAGAATACTTCCCATGTATTCCCTGCGTGTCGTAGAAGGCAACTAAAAGGGGAGGGTGCAGGGGGCTGGAAATCCTCCCCCTCTCGTTTTTCTTTTTTTTTTTTTTTTTTTTCCAAAAGAAGGAACAGAGAAGGGGGTCAGGTGAGGATATTCCATCAAAGGCCCAGTCCTCTGTTCTTAACGCTACCTCGCTATCGCGGGAAATGGCGAATAGTATAAGAAAAAAAAAAAAATATATATATATATTTATATATATATATATATATATATATATATATATATATATTTCATACTATTTGCCATTTCCCGCGTTAGCGAGGTAGCGTTAAGAACAGAGAACTGGGCCTTAGAGGGAATATCCTCACCTGACCCCCTTCTCTGTTCCTTCTTTTGGAAAATTAAAAAAAAAACAAGAAAGGGGAGGATTTCCAGCCACCCGCTCCCTCCCCTTTTAGTCGCCTTCTACGACACGCAGGGAATACGTGGGAAGTATTCTTTCTCCCCTATCCCCAGGGATAATATATATATATATATATATATATATATATATATATATATATATATATATATATATATATATATCTGGGAGCGTTGACAAATGTGTGGAAGTCAAGAACATTATCTCGGAAAGCAAAAATGGGTATGTTTGAAGGAATAGTGGTTCCAACAATGTTATATGGTTGAGAGGCGTGGGCTACAGATAGAGTTGTGCGGAGGAGGGTGGATGTGCTGGAAATGAGATGTTGGAGGACAATATGTGGTGTGAGGTGGTCTGATCGATTAAGTAATAATAAGGTAAGAGAGGTATGTGGTAATAAAAAGAGTGTGGTTGAGACAGCAGAAGAGGGTGTTTTGAAATGGTTTGGTCACATGGAGAGAATGAGTGAGGAAAGATTGACCAAGAGGATATATGTGTCAGAGAAGGAAGGAACGAAAAGTGGGAGACGAAATTGGAGGTGGAAAGATGGGAGTGAAAAAGATTTTGAGTGACTGGGGCCTGAACATGCAGGAGGGTGAAAGGCATGCAAGGAATAGAGTGAATTGGAACAACGTGGTATACCGGGGTCGACGTGCTGTCAATGGATTGAATCAGGGTGTGTGAAGCATCTGGGGTAAACCATGGAAAGTTCTGTGGGGCTTGGATGTGGAAAGGGAGCTGTGGTTTCGGTGCATTATACATGACAGCTAGAGACTGAGTGTGAACGAATGTGGCCTTTGTTGTTTCCTCGCACTACCTCGCGCACATGCGGGGGGAGGGGGTTGTTATTTCATGTGTGGCGGGGTGGCGATGGGAATGAATAAAGGCAGACAGTATGAATTATGTACATGTGTATATATGTATATGTCTGTGTGTGTATATATATGTATACGTTGAGATGTATAGGTATGTATATTTGCATGTGTGGACATGTATGTATATACATGTGTATGTGGGAGGGTTGGGCCATTCTTTCATCTGTTTCCATGCGCTACCTCGCTAACGCGGGAGACAGCGACAAAGCAAAATAATAATAATAATAATAATAATAATATATATTATCCCTGGGGATAGGGGAGAAAGAATACTTCCCACGTATTCCTGCGTGTCGTAAAAGGCGAGTAAAAGGGGAGGGAGCAGGGGGCTGGAAATCCTCCCCTCTCGTTTTTTTTTAATTTTCCAAAAGAAGGGACAGAGAAGGGGGCCAGGTGAGGATATTCCCCCAAAGGCCCAGTCCTCTGTTCTTAATGCTACCTTGCTAACGCGGGAAAGGGCGAATAGTTTGAAAAAAAAGAAAATATATATATATATATATATATATATATATATATATATATGTAATGTATATGAGATGTCAATAGTGTGCCTGTGCTGTCACAGTTCCCACAGAAAAAACACAAATACACAAGGAGGATCTAGGCAATTCATAAGTAGTACGAACCAGTTAACTTGCTTCACATCGATAAACATCACTGAAAAAGTGATACAAGGAGAGAGTAGAACATTTGGTCAAGAACAATTATATAAATGACAGTCAACATGAATTTATACTAGGAAAAAGTATTAAGATCCAATCATTACAATGACACATATGAAACTATAATGCAAAGAAAGAGAATGGACATTTTCCCAAATCTGATAGGGCACTTGACAAAACAAACAAGAATTTTACTATAAAGAGAATAGAATTTCACTATAGAGAGTAGCAGAACAAAACTGCACAGTGGTGCTATCATAATCAATGACATTAGGAGGTGCTGCTACTGTGGTATGGGCTCTAAATTAAGAAAAGTTTTGAATTTCATTGCCTTTCGAGGATACTTTAGTTTTCTGGAGTATCAAGTCTCACCCGGCCTTCTCATGGTGACCTCACTGCTACACCCTTAGGGGTAGAACGAAAGGGGGGAGGAATTACCCAACTCTATCAGAGCAATAGTAGTAGTTTTTTACATATAAACAAACACTTGAGGTGCAAATGTTTTACTTTTCTGCACAATTTGGGAGCCCTGCTGCCTTAGGGAAATACTGGGCTAGAGTTGCCCTCTGTCAGTGGCCTGCCAAGGGTAAGGCACAAAAGGCTAAGATGTGGCAATGAAGTCTACCAGTTAATTCTGAGAGTAACAGGGACAAGCAATTGAAGGTGATAATGCTGAATGTAAATGGAATGACTAGTGAGAGGAAAAGGAGGGAGCATGTGGGGAAAGTTAAGTTATACTTTGGATGTGCTGGGAATTAGGGAAACCTATAGCTTTGGGCAGGATGTATGTAGTTAAAATAGAAATGATGAATGGAAGTTATGGGAGGATGTGGAAGGAGGAGTAGTATGGATAGGAATAAATGAAAATTATCAGGGAAGAGTGAAAGAAGCTTGCGCAATTGTGCTATCACTAAGAGTATGGGAAAGTGTTTACAGAGCAAGGAAGGAATGAATCAAGGGTAAGGGTGAAATGAAGTGTTTCTGGACAAATTTGAATGATTATATGAATGGCTTTGAGAAAGAGAGAAAGTTGGTTGCAATGGGTGATATGAATATGAAAGTGGGATGTGATGGAATTGGTGAGATAGTTGGTAAACAGGGAGTGCCTTGAGTAAATGAGAATGGAAGTTATCTTTTGGATATCTATACTGATGTGGCTTTATTCCTTGTAAGTACCTATTTTCAGCTTGAAGATGATCCACAGTTATACATGGATAAGAAATGATTTTAGAGAAGTGCAAAAGGGGTTTGACTGACTATGAGGCAGTGGATTAAAGGTCAAAAGAGGCTGTGCTAGATGCTTGAGTTGTGGGAGGATTCTTTGGAGATCAGCCATTTTACAGTTCTTCTGGAGGTGAGGATCATTGAAAATTGGAGGTATGGTGTACGGAAAAATGGAGAGGTAAAAGCGTTAGCAAGTAAGAAGCTGAATAGAAATAAAATGTGAGGAGGAATATGTGAAAGAAGGTTGACCGAAAGGTTGGATGGAAGTGTAGTAAATGTACGGATGCAATCATGTGTGAATGAGGAGATTAAAATGTTTACAGAAAGACTATTACAGATGGTAGAATTAGAATTTGGATACTAGGTCAAAAGATACAGGAATGAAAAGGGAAATGCATGGTGGATGGATGAGAATACAAATGCTGTGGAAGAAGAAAAAGGTGTATGGTAGATTGCTCAAAAGGAATGTACTTGTTCAGCAAAGATGTGTAAGCAGCATGTTAAGAAGCTGACAGAGGAAATCAAAGAAAGAGCAAATGAAGATTTTAGAAGAAAGTTGAGTGAAAACTTTAGGGAAATTATTGGAAGGAGATGAAAAAGGAAAGAGGTAGTTTAAGGAAAATAAGAAATCATACTGGAAGGAGGTAAAGAAGGGAAGAGGTGGATGTATGAGTGAAAATATTCATGCGAGAAGTAAGGAAGCTGAGTTGGTGAATCGAAAGGAGGAATTGAAAGATGGAAAAAGTATTTCAAAGAAATGATGAAATTGGGAGAAGGCAGCAGTAGTTACATGCATGGGTATGGAGGATGGAAGGAAGAGGATAGAAGTGCAAGAGCCTTTAGCAAGAGGTGAGGTAAAAAGGGCTATAATGAGGCTGAAGGTAGGAAAGGCACCTGTAGTGGATGGGAATTACATCTGAAATGATGAAGTATGGAGAAGAAAGTGTAATGGAATGGAAACATTTGATGTGTAATTAAGCATGAAAACAGAAGGATGTGCCCGAGGACTAGGTGAAAGCTATTATTGTTCCTTTATTAAAAGGAAAAGGTGCTAAGGATGTATGTAGCAATTATAGAGGAATAACTCTAAGCGCATGAGGAAAAGTGTATGCAAGAGTGTTGATTAACAGAGTAACGGAAGTGTCTGAATGCAGGATAAGTGAGGGACAAGTAGGTTTTAGGAAAGGAAGGGGGAGGTAAAGAGAACAGTAGAGAGTCACTGGGTCCTTTCATAGAATAATGAAGGGTAGAGGTGTGAGTATGAAGGTGAAGGAAGGATTAAGGGATAGCATAGTCCTTCTGACCCTGACATATGCAGCCAAAACATGGACATGGAGTGAGTCACTGGGATCAAGAATCCAGGCTGAGGAAATGAGCTGTCTGAGAGGAGCGTGTGGTATGACTAGATGGAATGAAAAAAGAAATTAGGGGTGTCTGAGAAATGTGGTACGGCAGGGAATGTAAAAGGAATGATTTGTGGAGTGGTAGAGTGGAAGAAACATAATACTTTGAAGTAGTTTGGGTATGTGGAAAGAATGCAAGATGGGAGTTTACAAGGAGAGTGTATGATAGTACAGTTAAAGTGGCTGGTGTGAGAGAAAGACCACCTGTGACATAGGGAAACAGAGTGGAAGAGTACTGGAGAGAAAATGGTGGAAGACTGCATGTAGTGGTGTATATGTAGGGGAGGCATGTAAAGACATGGATAAGTGCAAACTTTTTTGCTGAGGCCATCCCTTTGATAGGAGTTCCTAGAGTAAATGGGTGCCAGGGATGTAGATAGATAGATGGTTGAAAGTTTTTAACCAACAAAAATTCAAAGTCGTAGCTAATGGAACACTATCTGATGAAGATATTCTAGTAAGAGCACAACAAGGAATGGTGCTAGCTCCAATTCTCTTAATAACAGTATCAGACATCAGCAGAGAATTAAAGAAAAAAAAAGGATATTCAGGAGTTTGCTTTTTGACACTAAGCAAAGTGAGAAGATCAGAAACTGATTATAAATAGGTGCCAAAAGACTTGGCACAGTATCCAAATGGGGAGAAGTGAACCTGATTGAATTTAATGAAGGTATATTTGAGCAAATTAGTCATGGAACAAGTAATAATACATTGATGAAAGTACTCAAAAGTCCAACAGACAAAGTGGTCAAAAGTGTAGCAAATAAACATTTAGGTGTTATCATAAATGAAAAACTAAAACTCAAGAGAGCATATTGAGAAGATAGTACCCTTAAGCCAACTGATGGATGGTATGGTTTTTAAAACTCACTTCAAGATAGAAAGCCATTGATGAAAAGGTGTAAAGTGTACATAAGCAGCAAAATTTATTACTGCTATTTCTAATGGTATCTAACCAAACATGTGGTAATAAGTTAGAAAGAACAGCTACAGAAATATTCAAGAGAAATTTAGACATATGGAAAAAGCAGGTTCCAGAAGAGTCCAAAACAGCTGATCATATAATGGATGTAGTGGTAGAAAGAAACCATTAATTAAAAGCAAAACATGTGGTGAGTGATATGCATTAGCCCTGACATTTTACCAAAATCTCATCATAGGTTCTTGTAGGTCCTCTCTCTCTCTCTCTCTCTCTCTCTCTCTCTCTCTCTCTCTCTCTCTCTCTCTGCTAATGACACCATAGGAAGAGAAATAATTGAATCAGGAACTAATCAAAAGGAGCTACAAAATGACTTAAGATACAATTAAAAAAATGAGAAGTGAACCTGATGGCATTTAATGAAGATGAATTTGAGCAAGTAAGTTATGGAACAAGTAAGAATGCATTGGTGGTACCATATAAAGGCCCAACAGAGAATGTGATAGAAAGTGGAACAAATCTGTAGAACAAATCTAAGAATTTTGGATGTCATCATATATGAGACTACAATTCAGAGATCACATTTCTGAACCATGTAATGAGTGGTATGATTCTGATAACTTTTACTGCAAGATATAGGAAACTTTTGATGAGAATGTTTATTGTATGATTCTGATAACTTTTAATGCAAGATATAGAAAACTTTTGATGAGAATGTTTATTGTATATGTACGAAGCACAACTGAATATTCCTATTTCATACGGTCACCAATGACACAATTACAAATAAACAAATCAGAATTAAGAAGCACATCATTCGCATAACTGAGAGAATAGAACAAAGGAGCTATCATGAAAGGCTGAATACACCTGCAACTATATAGCCAAGAAATAATGCACTGTAATGAATTGAAGGTATTAAAGAAAACTTATCAAGCTTAAAAGCCTCTCATCAAGAAACTTATACAAGATAATGATATAAAAAATATAACATTAAGTGTAAAAGCCCCTAAACAAGGAACATATACAGTTATTAAACCTTCAATAATTCCATGGAACTTACTGAAAATAAATCAGACAAAATATATGACAGCCCAACCAAAAACCTAGAACAGTAATTCATAATACTGCCAGGAATATGAGAAACATATTTTGAACAATTATAGAAACACTTAAAAGAATACTTGCCATGTGGATGAAAAAATTCCCAGATGAACCAGGAATAGGTAATTATGTATTGCATGTGGCAGCCGAGAAGAACAGTCTTATCAATCAAGCAAGACACATGGTAAGCTCTTCATGCTAACCTTACCATTAAAGTAAAATCTCATCATAGATACTTGTAGGTATTTACGTAGAAGCTGTCTCTTTCCACCTATCTCTTTATCTATCTATCTATCTATCTATATATACATATATATATATATATATATATATATATATATATATATATATATATATATATATATATATATATATATATATCTAAACTATATTTCTGTATAACTTAGATTTCCTGGCAAAGTTAGACTGATATTCCCCAGAGGTGGAAGCAAACCTGATATGCTTAGTATCAGCAGTACAATGATACCTATATCATATTGGATTGGAGTCTTGGAGTCAGTAATCCATATACAAGGTAATTTTATTGATCTTTAAAAACAGCATCAAGATTAATCATTTGGCATTAACACTGGGCTATAAACTTTAACCAAATATATCCAGGGTTTTTGAGCGTCATAAGGGATTATCTCACTTGGGCTATATTTTATGAATCCACAGGAAGATTCGGTGGTATCTGGGCCTTATTGGTCGAATGATGATGAGGTGCTATGGATACCAATGGATCAAAATCAAGGGACGCATGGCAACCAAAGCTGAAGCTCCCATCCTTATAGTTGGGCCTCATAGCAGTTTCTTTGATGCCATCGCAGTTTACTGGTCCAATGTTCCATGTCTGGTGAACCGCATAGAGAACCTACAGCTTCCCCTCTTTGGCAGTAGGTGTTTGGCATGCTGTATTCTAAAGTGTAGGTGTGCCAATTTTCCAGTATGGGTGCTTGTCTATGTCAGGCATGACAGTCGGGAGTACAGTACATTAGCATCTTATTGATTTATCTTTAGTTCTGTCATTTACACGGTTTAACAAAAATATCATTCATAGCAGTTGAAATATGAAATGAAAATCTCTTAAAGTTTTCCAGTTATATAGGATGAAAAAATTATGAATGCTAGTTTATATCCACCCAGTTCCATAATATTTCTGAGTTTTATGTTTTGTATTGTCAGTGTTTGCTAGAACATGCAGTCAACCAATCTAAATGTCATTTATAGCATGTTAATTTGTTTCGGAGGTACCACAAGTAATGAATATGGTTAAATGCATGTCATACATTATGCCATGATATGTGAAAAAAAAAAGCCATGGAATGTAGTTACCTTAATTTTATGTACATTTACAATTTATTACAATGTTATGCAACTGATCTCATTGCTGATGTGTATATAGTATAAGATGTGGTCCATGACTCACAACTATGGCAGCAAATTGTTTTTATGAAGGAAAGTGAAACCACATTCCTTGATGACTTGATCATTATTTTTCCAATATAGTTTCAGCTTATCATGAGCCTCTCTGAATGGGCACCTCCTGAAAAGGGCAAATGATGGGCCACAGCTGTGCTGAAACTGTAAAAGACAAGTCTCCAAGAAGTATAGCTTTTCTTCATACTTCTTCATGATAGTACCTTGTTCTTCATTGTATTCATAGTTTATAATTATCCACCAAAATATATGTTGATTGCAGTAATCAAATCTATGTAAATAAGAAACTGCCACTCAACATTTTCACATAACACAAATGGTTGTGGTTCATTTACAGTTTTTGATGTAGATTGTTAAACCTTTCAAGACTTGTTCACTAAAAAACTGAAGTATGTTTGAAGATTGAAAAAAGTGCAGAGAGAGTGATGAACCATTACAAGAGGAGAATGAATATGTTTGTGAATATTTGATAGGCTGTGAAATTAAGTATGTTTAAAGGCAAAAGGGTAGAATGTGCAGCAGAATTATACTGTCATGTTTTCAAGGAAAATTGCAGCATTGTATAACTTTTTGTGGTATAATTATTTCAGTGTGAAAAATATGTTGGCTTAGCAAGAACAGAATCTACACTACTAATCCATGCCTTTTGACAAGAATTTGCATAAAATTATTGACAACAGGATGATATGCTGATTGTACAAAAAGAGAATTTACCCTACTTACTTATACTTTTTGACTACATGGTATGAATGGATTTACCATCGGAGTAATGAAATTCATGGATGGAAAAGTGATTGAGCTCAGAGCTGTAATATAATTCAAGTAATTTTGTTCTGTAATTTCAGTACACACAGTCAATTTTAATCTTCACACCATAGTGGAAGCTTTGTTATAGTAAAAACTTGTTCTTCATCCCTGGCAGAATATATTGACTACACCCAGCCAGTTTATGTGTGGCGTGAAGACACTAATTCTCGCCAAAACACCATCCAAGAGATTAAACGTCGGGCCACTAGTGAAGAAAACTGGCCACAAGTAAGTTTAAACCATGCTTATGTTTTAAATGTGGTATATGTGGTTCAGTTTATCAGATTTTCTTGGACTTTAATTAATCATATCCTAAAATGCTGTTATAAGTTTGAGTTAAGTTAGCAGTGAAGTGGCCTTCTGATGATACTGGTAGAAGACCTTGAATCCAAATTTCATGAAGTTGGCAGAGGTAGCCTTCTGATAATACAGGTAGATGATCTTTAGTCAAATTAATTGGGACTGAGTAGTGTTTGAATTATGGATTTTATCATCATTGATACTATATTGTTTTGATCTTTGTGGTGGGTTTAGACTGAAGCTCAAACATTTCATAACTTCAGGTGTGGGCTTTTTGTATACCTGATATATTTTTAAATGTTGTTCATATATAATACATTTAATAAATTTGGAAATACACAATACAATATAAAACATTTAGAAAATATACATTTTGTACTTAACCAAAATTTCTAATTTTTTTGTAACAAATGTAATGAAGACTAAGGTACAGTTTGGTGATTAATGTAAAATAAAACTAGGGTTAGCATTAAGCACAACTGAGGTGAAGGTACCAGGAGAGATAGGAGATAGGTCTTCCATTTCATTCATTGTAGGAGACTGTGTTTTTGTGTATGGATGTTTGTCAAAGTAGAGATCTAACTTGGTATCATAACATACAGGTAATGAACAGATAGGGGAGAAAGAATACTTCCCACGTATTCCCTGCGTGTCGTAGAAGGCGACTAAAAGGGGAGGGAGTGGGTGGCTGGAAATCCTCCCCTCTCGTTTTTTTTTTTTTTTGAATTTTCCAAAAGAAGGAACAGAGAAGGGGGCCAGGTGAGGATATTCCCTCTAAGGCCCAGTCCTCTGTTCTTAACGCTACCTCGCTAATGCGGGAAATGGCGAATAGTATGAAAGAAAGCAAGAAGGTAATGGACAAGATAAGAAAGCTATAGATACTGTTGCTGGATAGATACAACACTTTGAAACCTTCTTAAACACTTCTTAGAGTCATTTACTTTATGATGTTTGGTTTCTCCTTCAATATTTTTTATTGGATATGGAACTCTCATTATCCCTTGATGGATAATGAAACTCCTCTGCTTAAAGAAGCTTATGTCCTAATCTTCAAGTTTTATCTCAGGTCCTGCAGTCATACATGCTACTTCACTGTAATTATCATAGTCTTCAGTAAGGTTGATAACCATAGTGACAACCTTTTCATACATCATTAGGCAGACAAGAAGTGCTGTACAAGCCATGAAGTATGCCATGCATATTTCAAGACGGCTTGTGTCACTGACTCTCATACCATTTTTTAAGTCCTGAGGCAGTGTCCTTAATGTTGAATTCTTTAAATGCATCAGTCCTACCAGCATGTGAACAAATAGATAATGAGATAATGGATGAATTTATTCCTATTACAACACTTCATTCTGAAAATTATTACTTAGTGCAGCTAGAACAGTGAATTGCAGTTTAGATGAAAGATATGTTGGAAAATTTCTGGGCTCTCATATATAAGCCTCCTCCCAAAACTTGTTTAACAACAACAACACAGACTTGTGTATTCTTGTTGTGCTTGCACAAGCACAGTTATTCTGAATTTAGTTTCATTCATGTGCAAATAACAAGTGAGTCAGCCTTAGAGAAAAAATCTTTGTTTGGCTTCTGCCTTCTTCTTTTTTTTTCTTTTTTTTTTTAGAAAGTAATAGCACATGAGAGGAAGATTTCTAGTCCCCTGCTTACACCTTTCTATGCCACCTTCTACATCACACAGGAGATACATGAGACCAGTACTTAAGTCTAAAATTGATTACATTTTAAAGATCATTTGCTTCACTTTTACCGAGTATCTGTCAGCTCAGCATTGCATTATAAGATATTTCTCATGATTATTTTCAGTAAAGAAGTATTTAATTATATTGCAGTTTCAAAGCAAATTTTTGCTATGTTTCTGAAATCAATAGATCTTGGAAACCTCATTATCAGTACCATTTTTCATGCTGATTACAATTCTGGGGTTCAAATGTTGTTTAAGGGTAAATTAAGAACTGTAATTGTCTGCAATGTTGTTTGAGGAGTAATTAGGGCCTTTAATGATTCCATTTTAATTAGCATTCTCTTCATATTTAGTGAGTATTTGTTGGTTCTGGGAAGTAATACGAGATAATTTACCCAATTGTTACAAGGACACAAACTTTTGATGTGGTTATATTTTCAATTTTAGAACAAAACTCTTTTGAGGAAAAAAAATTCCCCTGCAATTTTTGCCATTTTTTTGAGGTCAATAGCTTTGCTTGAAATCCTCAGTAAATGTATTATTTTCCATGATGAATATGACTTTGGGGTTGAAATGTTGTTTAAGGGTTATTTATGGCCTGTAATTACGTCTATAATTTAAAATCTTATGATTATTCGCTTTTTATTCAGCGAGTATCTGTTGGCTAAGGGAAGCATCACAGAGTATTTTCCATTACTATTTCAAATGTAGAAGCATTTCATTATGTTATATTTCAATTCAAAAACAATAAGTCTTTTGGGCTAAAAAAATACCCTGTACTATCGCCTGAAATATTCGACAATTTTCTGAGGTCACTAGATATCCCTGAAAAGCTCAGTATAAAGAAAATTTTTCATGCTGAATATGAATCTGGGTTTGAAATACAGTTTGGGGATCATTAAGTCCTATAAATAGGGAAATCATTGATGTTGTATATAGTGAGTATTTCTTGGCTCTGGGAAGTGAAACAAGATAATTTCCATGATTATTTCAAGTACAGAAATGGTCAGTTTTGTTATCTTTCAATTCTATGCAAAACCTTTTTTAAGCTAAAAAATACCCTGAACTATTACCAGCAATTTTTTTTAATTTTCTTAGGTTATTATATCTGCTTGAAAACCTCAGTATAAGTACTATTTTTCATGTTGAATGTCATTCTGGGGTTGAAATGTTGTTTGATAGATAATTAAGGCCTGTAATTAAGTCGATGATTACATTTTAATGATCATTCACTTCATATCTAGTTGAGTATCTGTCAGCTCAAGGGATGTAATATGAGACATTTTCCATGATCATTTCAAATACAGACATATCTCATTACACTGTTTCAGTTTTAAATAAAAAAAACGTTCTTTGCGTTAAAAACACCCTGCAATTTTTGCTATTTTTCTGAGGTCAATATATTTGTTGAAAACCTCAGTATAAGTACTATGTTTCATGCTGAATATGATTCTGGGGTTGCAATGTTTTTTGCGGGTCAAGGCCAGTAATCAAATCTGTAGTTGATCACAATTTAATGATGAAAAGCTTCAAATTTAGTATGTGAAGGCTTAGGGAAGTATTATAAGAAATTTTATAAGATTATTTTTAGTATGGAAGCATTTCATTACAATATATTTCAGTCCAAAGACAAAAAAGTTTTCTGGGATAAGAAAGATTACCTGAACTATTTCCTGCAATTTTTTGTATTCTTTTGACGTCATTAGATTTTCTTGAAAACTTCAGTATAATTGCTATTTTTCAAGCTGAATATGATGCTGATGTTGAAATATCTGAGTACTGTCGAATCTCTTTGGAATTAAATGCAAACCTAATTTTTATGAATACAGTGCCTTTTCCTTGAAAATTTCATACTAAGTCAGTGTTTGACTTCACACTTTCCCTGAAAGGGGCTTCATATTATCAGAGCAAAATTGTGTTAGTTAATACAGAAGATTGTCAAGCAACCATCAACTCTGATACTACATGTTTATGTTATTCACAAAAACTGCACATTTTTTGTCCTGTTTTATTGGGGCTTTCATGGTTTTGTTACCCTGCAATCTAAAGGACTGTTTACAAATGATTCTGTTAAAAGCCTCTCATGTATTGATATCACTTGCTCATTTTCTGAATTTTTGATTCTATAACAATATTGGATTCCACCATCTTTAAAGATCACATTTTTCAGGTAATGGTCTTCCCAGAAGGAACATGTACCAATCGCTCATGCCTTATCACCTTCAAACCTGGAGCATTCTATCCCGGTGTACCTGTTCAACCAGTCCTCATTCGCTACCATAATCGCACAGACTCCTTTACTTGGACTTGGGATGGTCCTGGAGCGTAAGTGATTCATCTTTCTCATAGCAACATACAGTGTTTGGCTGTTAGGCTGGTCTTTGTCATTTACCATCTTGTTCTTTATGCATTTTTCTTTCTTTCATACTTGTTCACAGCTTCCCACGTCTGTAAGGTGAAGCCAGGTACAGACAAAGAAAAGGCCTCATTTGCTCATATCCATTCTCTAGCTGTCATGTCTAATGTACCGAAACCACATCCCCCATCCACAACCAGGCCCCACAGAACCCCCCACAATTTCCTGCAGCTGCTTTACATGCTCTGGTTCCTTCTGTTGAGAACTCGTCATCCCCTGTATGCCATATTGCTCCAATTCACTCTATCCTGTACACGACTTTTACCTTCCTGCATATTCAAGTCTGGAACACTCAAAATCATATTCACTCCATCTTTTCATCTGCAATTTGGTCTCCCCGATTTCACTGTCCACTCCACCTCTGACCTCTCCTCACTCATTCTCCCCATGTGTCTGAACCATTTCAACATTCCATCTTCAGCTGTCTCTCTCACCCACACTCTTCTTATTATGAAACCTCTCTCATACCCCATCATTACTTACTTTGTCAACTCTCTTCACATCATATATTTCATTTCCAACATGTTCACCCTTTTTTGTACACTCTCATCTACAAATGATCCCTTGCATCCATTCAACACTGCTGGGACTACTATATCTTTAAACATACCCATTTTCACCCTCCCAGATAGTGACCTCTCTTTCCACAAATTCCTCAATATTTCACTGGACCTACACCCCCTCACCACCCTGATGACTCACCTCAGCTTCTATGGTTCCATTTCTGCCATGTTCACTCACATGTGCCTAAAACACTCCCCCCAAATTTTTTTTTCATTCAAATTCGAACTTTAATTACCTTGTTTATTTGCACTGCTAAACCTACTAAACTTGCTTCTGTTCACATTAAAAATCAACTTTTTCCTGTCACACTTCCCTAAACTCTGATGCCAACTTTAGTTTCTAACCTGAATATGCCACCAGCACTTTGCCATCAACAAAAACTGACTAACCTCTCAGGTTCCTCCACCTCCAAGACCCTGGGATATACCCACCTTACAACACTATACATAAAGAAATCAAACAGCCACGGTCACATCATACACTCTGCTGCAGACACACTGTTATCTGGAACCACTCTTTCTGTTCTCTCCCTACTCACACACATACCTTACTCTCTTGATAAAAACTCTTCACTGCATCTCAGCTTTCTTCTCACACTCTGTATCTTAACACCCACCTTTGTCCCCATTGCCTATATACAATGGCACTATACATGATTTCTAGCAATCCTCAGGCACCTCATCATAATCCACACATATGAAAATCCTAACTAACCAGTCAGCAACACAGTCATTTTCTTTTTCTTAAAAAGTCAACTGAATTACCACTGAGGCATCTTCCTGCATTTCATCTTACACATAGCTGTCAACTCCTTATCTTTCTTTGCCAAACCACTTGCCATGCCTCTCTCACTTCACATACCTCCCTGACCCAAACTCCTTACATCTGCCATCTTACAGTCAAACAAATTCAACAGTCTTTCAGAGTGAGTACTCACTCCATCTCCTCTTCATCTCATCACTACCATTACCACTTACCCATTTGCCCCGTTCACCAGTGTTCCCATTTGTTCTCTTGTTTTTCTTACAGTTAACCTCCTTCAAAAACATCTGATGTTTGCTGAAACTCACTCACCCCAACTCTCTTTTGCTCTCTTTCAGCCCCTGCACATTCCTTTTGACCTCCTGCCACTTTCTCTTGTACATTTCTGTCACTCACACCCCTTTTCTCTTTCACTTGCAACAGAACCATGTCATCCCATCACTCACTACCTTTTTTTTTTTTTTTTTACCCTCCCTCCTCCCATCTTCTGCGTGCCAAAAACTTTTCACCCATGCCGTTATTGCTTCCTTAAATACATTTCATTCTTCACTCACTTCCCAAGCTTTTTTTATTGTCACCTTCTGCCATTCTACTTTCATTATCTTTTGGTATTTCTGTTTCTGGCACTTCCTTACAAACAGTGAACAATTATGAAAACATCTATAGTCTGCATTTCCTCAAAATTCATCTTTATTTCTGCTTTTCACAAGCGCACTGCAGACTAGGGCAGAGTTTGGGGATGCTTTTTGAATGCTATTATGAGTGCGAAATAAGAACAGTTCAACAAAAGTGACTGAGCAAAGCACAAAGTGTTACTGCCCTAAATTCAAACTTTGGAAACGTGTCCTTTTGGTGAAAAATATAAATGCAAGGATTTTTTTTGGGTTGCGGATTTTAGATGTTTCTGGGCTGAGGATGTTTAAAATGGACAATTTCTGTCTATATATACGACTGAACACAGCCAAACCATTCCAAAATCTGCATTAGTGCCTTTTTTTCTTTGACATTACTCACATCTCTCTATGCACCTTTTAATTGAAGCTACTTTTTACATTGGGATGAGCATATGGTCAGAGTCTTCCCCCCAAATAAAGTTTTATGTATGCATAAAATATGAGAGTTGGTATGGGTGCATGGAGTGTGAATGGAGTAAATGAATGTAAGATGAAGGAAATTGAAAACACCCATGGAAAGGGAAAATTAAATGGGTTTTTGAAAAAATATTTAGAAGTAGTGAGTGAAATGGAATGCAATAATATGAGATTAAGCTTGCAGAATGTTAAAGGTAATCATGTACGAGGTGTGGGACTGTTAATAAAGTGGTTTTGACAAAAGATTTCAACATATATGTGTCAGTTCAAGACCATTAGTTGCAAGAACCAAGTGTGAAAGGCTTAAAATAATTGTAATTGTACATATACACTGTGATAATAGAGAAGAGGAGGCAGAATACATTTTATTACCTTTGTGTTGGTCTGGTCGAATGTTAAGTAAAATGCAGAGGGGATGAGATGTACAAATTTGATGACTTCCCAAAAAGAGAGAAAAAGTACATATGAAATTTTTTTCTTTCTAATGAGTTTTTCTTCACTGTATTTCTGCTTCAGACAAAGGCACAGCATTAATGGTAGATAACATGAATATAGTTCAAATATTTTCACTTTGTAACTAATGTTAAATGTGAGAGAGGTTAGCAGCCTAGTATGGAGAGGATAGTGAAGGATTCGATCCTTTCTTTATACTGAAGATTTCCCAGTCCTTCTTACACACAGAGTCCTGAAGCTTGTTTCCTGGTAGGTAATACTAATGTGTGTATGTGTCTGTAAGAAAAGAAAGTGTAATGTACTATATAACTGGTGTGAATTTGTCTTACAGAAACATCTTGACAGGAATTTCATCCTGGTTTAGCTTGATGAGGTAAAGAGTGTTGTGAGAGTGGTGTCAGAAGCATAATTCAAGTTTGTGAATTGCTTAATGAAAAACGGTTTTTCATCTTCCACAGACTGAAGATGCTTTGGGTAACTCTTTGCCAGTTCCATAACTTTTGTGAATTGGAATATTTGCCTGTTTACACACCCAGTGAAGAGGAAAAGCAAGATGCTAAGCTGTTTGCTAACAATGTTCGGCAAGTCATGGCAGAGTGAGTATCAAGTTAGTCATGTATTTTAACTTATGGTTTAGATATTAAGTATGGTGTATGTGTGGTGTGAGGTGGTTTGATCGAGTAAGTAATGTAAGGGTAAGAGAGATGTGTGGAAATAAAAAGAGCGTGGTTGAGAGAGCAGAAGAGGGTGTTTTGAAATGGTTTGGGCACATGGAGAGAATGAGTGAGGAAAGATTGACCAAGAGGATATATGTGTCGGAGGGGGAGGGAACAAGGAGAAGTGGGAGACCAAATTGGAGGTGGAAAGATGGAGTGAAAAAGATTTTGTGTGATCGGGGCCTGAACATGCAGGTGGGTGAAAGGAGGGCAAGGAATAGAGTGAATTGGATCGATGTGGTATACCGGGGTTGACGTGCTGTCAGTGGATTGAATCAGGGCATGTGAAGCGTCTGGGGTAAACCATGGAAAGTTGTGTGGGGCCAGGATGTGGAAAGGGAGCTGTGGTTTCGGGCATTATTGCATGGCAGCTAGAGACTGAGTGTGAACGAATGGGGCCTTTGTTGTCTTTTCCTAGTGCTACCTCGCACGCATGAGGGGGGAGGGGGAAGGTATTCCATGTGTGGCAAGGTGGCGATGGGAGTGAATGGGGGCAGACAGTGTGAATTGTGTGCATGGGTATATATGTATGTGTCTGTTTATGTAAATATATGTGTACATTGAGATGTATAGGTATGTATATTTGCTTGTGTGGACGTGTGTGTGTATACATTGTGTATGGGGGTGGGTTGGGCCATTTCTTTCGTCTGTTTCCTTGCGCTACCTTGCAAACGCGGGAGACAGCAACAAAGCAAAATAAATATATAAAAATATTAAGTATTTCCCTGCAGTAGAGAGGTCAGACTTAAGTGTACTTGGAATCATGATTGATAAATAGATGGATTATTACCTTTTCATTTATTTTTCCTTTTTTGGCACCCTCACTATGTAGCAACATATCATAGGTTGTATATTTTTTCATAGATTCAAATAATCCTTTATAATCCTGTTGTTTTTTTTCTTGGTATTTCATAATTCCTTCTCTGCTTTCCTCTGTATTTTCAAGCCATACTTACCTCTTAGTGTCCAACTACTGAGACATTAAGTATTCATTTACATACATTGTAAGAGACATGGAATATTTATAGATAAGTGAAAAATAATTACATTAGGATTAAGATGGTAAGTCCATAACAGTTAGGGCTTTTGAGTTTCAGTCTTATAATGTTTGCCTGTGGAAAAGCCTTCTTCCTAGAAAGTGAGTAAGTTACAAAGATACAAGTCTACATACACGAATGAATCAATACTACCTCACTGAATGCCATATCATTCTCCTTACCCCCAGCCGGCTGTCTCCCTAAATCTCCTGCTATGTCTCCCTACATTTTGTGACCTGCATTTTCACTGCTGGTCCAGCCCAACATAGAAAGCCATTATAGTTGCTGATCACCTCTCATCTACATATGGAAGCAGCTCCTATGACTTTTCTTGTTTGCTCAGTCCTTCATGCATTATCTTAGCCCTTTGCCAACTTGGTGCCAGGAAACATATGAAGAAAGGCTGCATCTGCTCACACTCATTCACTAGCTGTCATATATAATGCACTGAAACCACAGCTCCTTATTCACATCCAGAACCCACAGACCTTTCCGTGGTTTGCCTCAGATATTTCACATGCCTTGGTTCAGTTCATTGACAGCACGTTGACCCCGGTATACCACATTGTTCCAATGCACTCTGTTCCTTGCAAGCCTTTCACACCTCCTGCATGTTCAGGCCCCTATCGCTCAAAATCTTTTTCACTCCATCCTTCTACCTCCAATTTGGTCTCCCCGCTTTTCCTTGTTCCCTCCACCTCTGACACATATATCCTCTTTGTCAATATTTCCTCACTCATTCTCTCCATATATGTCCAAACCATTTCAGCACACCCTCTTCTGCTCTCTCAACCACACTCTTTTTATTTCCACACATCTCTCTTACCCTTTCAGTACTTACTCGATCAAACCACCTCACACCACATATTGTCCTCAAAACATTTAATTTCCAATACTTCCACCCTCCTCCATACAACCCTATCTATAACCAATGCCTCACAACCATGTAACATTGTTGGAACTACTATTCCTTCAAACATACCCATTTTTGCTTTCCGAGATAATGTTCTCTCCTTCCACACATTCTTCAGCACTCCCAGAACCTTCGCAGTGTGAATTGTAGTTTGCGAGGTAGCGCAAGGAAACAGACGAAAGAAATGGCCCAACCCACCCCCATACACGTGTATATACATACGTCCACACACGCAAATATACATACCTACACAGCTTTCCATGGTTTACCCCAGACGCTTCACATGCCTTGATTCAATCCACTGACAGCACGTCAACCCTGGTATACCACATCGCTCCAATTCACTCTATTCCTTGCCCTCCTTTCACCCTCCTGCATGTTCAGGCCCTGATCACACAAAATCTTTTTCACTCCATCTTTCCACCTTCAATTTGGTCTCCCTCTTCTCCTCGTTCCCTCCACTTCCGACACATATATCCTCTTAGTCAATCTTTCCTCACTCATTCTCTCCATGTGCCCAAACCATTTCAAAACACCCTCTTCTGCTCTCTCAACCACGCTCTTTTTATTTCCACACATCTCTCTTACCCTTACGTTACTTACTCGATCAAACCACCTCACACCACACATTGTCCTCAAACATCTCATTTCCAGCACATCCATCCTCCTGCACACAACTCTAGCCATAGCCCACGCCTCGCAACCATACAACATTGTTGGAACCACTATTCCTTCATACATACCCATTTTATATATATATATATATATATATATATATATATATATATATATATATATATATATATATATATATTTTATCCCTGGGGATAGGGGAGAAAGAATACTTTCCATGTACAAGGCGACTAAAAGGGAAGGGAGCGGGGGGCTGGAAATCCTCCCCTCTTTTTTTTTTTTTAAATTTTCCAAAAGAAGGGACAGAGAAGGGGGCCAGGTGAGGATATTCCCTCAAAGGCCCAGTCCTTTGTTCTTAACGCTACCTTGCTAAAGCGGAAATGGTGAATAGTATGAAAGAAAGAAAAGAATGTACATATATGCGAATAGTATGAAAGAAAAAAATATATATATATATCAAACTTTTTTTTGTTACAGGGCTTTGGGTGTTCCTGTGGCTGACTACACCTATGATGATTGCCGACTAATGCACAAGGCCAAACTTAAAAATCTTCCCTGTCAGACAGGTCTGATAGAATTTCAAAAGCTTCGCCATCGGCTTGGGTGAGTTTTAAGGTCATATATCAGAATAATGATACGTATAAAGTATCATTGGAGCCAACAAACAAAGCAGCTTCTTAATATTCACTGAAAATATTGTCTGGTCATTTATTTCCAGAATACTGTAGAAAGAAGGATTGACATTATGGAAGATAATGAAGAAAATTGAAATGGTGATAATTTAGGTATTTTTTGAACTAGGACTCTAGAAAGAATTCATTTGGGAATGCCATAGTAGTACACTTTTACAGTCATTCTTTCACTCTCTGACTCAATATCTAGGACTCTAAAAAGCTTCAAGGCAAACACCATTTTTATGCTGAATATCTCTGTATGTGCTTGATTTACCTTTTTTGTTACTAAAGAAGTATAATGACTCTCATAAGGCCTGCATGCAGTTGTATGAGTCTCATGCTCATCAAGAAAGAAATGGAGCACTAGTTTTTGGAAGACATAAACCTTATTTTTTTCCCATTTTTTGCTTGGATGACAGCATCTTTATCTATTCTAGCCAAGTGGGCTGTTACATGGAAAACCAGACCCAGCCATCTGTTGGTATCTGCATGAAACCAATTTTTTCCTGATATTACTTTTCCTTCCTCTCAGTTTCAAATTCTTATTTCTGTTCTTTGAAATCTTTGTGTAATGTGAAGGGTTTTCAGATGATATATGGTCAAAATTAATTGGTTTTGGAATCCAATTAGATCTTCTCTGAGTCTCCCATTTTAGAGAGGATAATAGTCTCTCCTTGTAAGACAAAATTTTCTGAGTGATGAAATGTTTTTTTTTTTATCTTCTCTGAATTTGTTTTAATTTTTCTTTCTCACTGATTGGATTCAGTTACCAGAACTGAACAGTGTATTCCAACTGAGATCTGAGTGGGATATTATAGAGTAATATATCCTCTATATCATAGATAAAATTTCTAGATATGAAATGTAGCATCTTGTTGGTTTTATATTGGGCAATAAGGCATTGTTTTAGATATTCTAGGTCATTACTGGTAACCAGTTTGAGTTTTTTGTACATCTGATAATGGTATATAGAACATTTTATATCCACAATTGATACTTCTAGTGCCAACATGCATTACTCTGCATTTGTCTCTGAAGTCCATTTGCTATGTATGCATTCACTCCACCAAATTGTTTGTATTTCTTTTTAATCTTTAGACAGTCTTCCTTTGACAAGGCTAAATTTCCTGATTTTTTTTTTCTCATCAGCAAATTTTGAAATTCTATTGGTGAGTCTTGTCTTCTGATCAGATATAATGAAAAGTGTGGGTTCTATGACTGAGCCATGTGGTATGACCATTGTCAAGCTAAATGGTTGCTTCTTGTCTGGAACCCAGTCCATGTCAATGTACAGATTTAAATTCCTATGCCATGAACTCTAATTTTTTTTTTTAGCAGTCTTATATATGGTACTTTCTCAAAAGATTTTTGAAAGTTTAAGTATACAGCATGTAAGGGTATTTTGGAACCCAAATGTTTGTGCATCTGACCAAAGGATTTTATAGAACTTGATAAAAACGATATTTTATTTTGAAGACCATGCTAATAAAAGGTATCAGTTTATTCTTTTCTTAAAATTAATCATCATATATCAAGTTACTCTTTCAACCAATTTTCCAACATGAGCATTATCCATAGCAACAAATAGGTAAAAGGTAACAAGGAAAATTGAAAGCATGTCGGGAGTTTATTCATCGCAGCTATTTTCAGCCAAGTCTTCTTTAGAAGAATAATGATTATTCTCCTCAAGAAGATTTTGCTTTCAGTTTTCCTTGCCTTCTTGTACACAATTTTGCCAAGGACCAAAGTAATGCTGATTTGGAAGGTCATTCAAAGTGCATTTTCTGTCTCCTTTTTTTAGAAACTGGCATTGTGTCAGCAAGCTGCCAGTCTTTAGGTGCTTTTCCTTCTTGTATCAATTTGTTGACAGTTATAACTGAAAATGCTATTTACCAGCATCCTTCTTTCAGTAATCTGGGAAAGATATCATCAGGGCTAGTATACTTTAAACGGATTTACTTTTTTCTAGACATGGTGGCAGAAATCAATCAGTGGGTGGGGGAGGAGGCTAATGTTCCTGGGTGTAGTGAGAAGTGTTTGAAAAAAATAATGGAAGGAGGATGACGGAGTTGGAGACAAATGGTGTAAGTGAAAATGGTCGTGGGCTTGACCTGGAAAGCCAGTGATACCGAGGGCATAGTGAATATAAGGATGTAGTGGAGATGAGGGTATAATGAAGATGAGGCTTTAATGAAGATTATGTTGTTGAGGATGAAGTAAAGGTGCATCTGTTAAGAGTGATGTGAAGATATATTTCTTAAGGATGAATTGTGTTGTGGTTTACTGAGGTCACAGTGAAGGGGACTTTACTGAATGTGAAATGAAGACGTTTGTTGGGGATAAATTAATCTAGAATCATCAAGGGTAGGTCAAGGGTGACGTCTCCCTTCACTGAAAATATAATTTTGAGTAATGATAATAATGTAGGGAGATTCCTGCTGCATTCACTAATTGATGATGGTGTTTCTATTGTAATCTAATTTCATGTTGATATGTATTTCAGTCTAAATTTGAATAATGTTGAAGAGGAACTGTTAAGCCAGTATGCAGACATTGCCATTACTGATGGGCAAATCACACTCTCAGACTTTGCAAAGTATTTGGGCATCCCAGAGTCAGAGCCATCCCTTGTTGATCTTTTTAAGGTCTATGATAAGGTAAGGATGGTAATTTATCATGTTACTGTACTCTTTATTCATTATTTTTTACAGTTAAATCAATTTGCAGTTCTGCTCCAAACTTTTTTAAACCTTTCTCTTCAACAAATGAATAAAAGAATATGTAGGCTATCTTAATATCGTATCTTGTATCTTAATACAACAAAATTTTGAGTACCTAAATAAAATTCCTGTCACTTCTATGCCTTATTTTTGTACTTACAAAGTTTGTTTTAAAAATTAAAACACAAGTCTAAAGTTATATATTGTCTCTCTTAAGGGAATTTCCAAGTGTAAACTTCAACAGAAAAGATGTCATTTTTAGTAATTCTTCTACTTTTTCCTTCTTTCTTACTTTCTGTTCTTTTTCCTTCATACTTCTTTTACTTCACTGCCCTTCTCATTCTTCTTCTACTGCTCTTTTTCCTTCTCTATCTCCTGCTCCTCTTCCTCATTTTCCTCCACTTCCTCTTCACCCTTCTTTTCCTCTTCTCCTCTCCTTTTCCTCTTCTCCTCCTCTTCCTTCTTTTCCTCTTCTTCTCCTCCTTCCATGAAGAAAAAGATTGTCAAGATTCAAAGCTGCCAAAGACTGCCTCACATTGCATGTGGGGGCATTACTGAAGGTGCAAGCAAGATGAAATCATTAATGGTCTACCATTTGGAGAATCCAAGTGCACTTACGGGATATGTAAAGAATATTTTGCGCCCCTATTATTGTTCTAATGAATCCAAAGGGATGGATAATTAGAAAAGGTTTATATCATGATATTGCTGCAAAGCTCCATGTAGAGTTGAAGAGTACTGTTTGAAGAGAAAATAAGTTTCAAGATTCTCCTTTTCGATAATGCCCCTGGCCATTCAGATTCAATACAGGACTTTTATGAGAACATTAAGGTAGTCTTTCTTCCACCCAAAACTACATCTCTAATCCAGCCAGTAGCCATGGGGGTAATATCCACTTTCATTGCCTACTATTTATGGAGACCCTTAGCAAAGATCATGAAGGTTAATAGAGAATGACCAATTGATACTGAATGAATTCTGGAAGTTCTTCATGATTATACGTGAGGCCTGGAAGAAAATCACCAGTATTTGTATGAAAGGAGTGTGATGGAAGCTTTGCCCTCAGTTTATCCATGGACTCTGAGATTTTGGTGTCAACACCACCATATCAAATATCAAGAATGTGTGCTCAGACTGCAGAAATGGCAAAAAAAGTCAGCTTTGATTAGGTTGAGGAGGGTGATGTGCAGGAGTTACTAGAACACTAGCATAAGGAAGAGCTCTTAAATAAAGATCATTTTTACTTGATGAAGGAATGCCAGGAGGAAGTGGTAGCAGATAAAGGGAAAGTTAAGTTAGTGTATTCACTCACTAGCAAGAGGTTGGCTGAAGTATTTCACTAAAATGACCTTGCTCTCGCTGTATTTGACAGGATGATCCAGATACAGAATGCATTTAAAAGGCAGCCCCAAATATCCTTGCTGACATCAGGTGGTATACAGAAATCCACAATGATAATGAAGACTAAACAGACACCGCTACATTTCTTTTTGAAGAAAAAGAACATTTGTAAAGAGGACCAATAGTCAATGCCCAGCAACATAATAACCAAACACCACTTTTGCCAAGTACATCATCTGATCCATATAACCTCTTTCTGAAGTTACTCCTCCACCTACCTCCTCCCTCTTAACCAGCAACAGGAAGCAAGTCAGGAATGCCATTAAGCATAGGTGTTGCAATCAAGTTTCTTATTTTCTGCTTTTATTTACTAGAAATCATGGTAAAGTATGAGTACAATAGTATTTTATATACCTGGTGTGTTTTTGCTGTATATATTTTGTACTGTCTTATTAATGACGAAACCCCCATATCTCCACTATATAATCATATTGATTTATTTCTTTATTATACTTAATCACCGTCTCCCGCATCAGCGAGATAGTGCAAGGAAACAGACAAAAGATTGGCCCAACCCACCCACATACACATGTATAGACATAAACGCCCTCACATGCACATATACATACCTATACATTTCAATGTATACATACATATATATACACAGACATATATACAGATGTACATATTCATACTTACTGCCTTCATCCATTCCCGTCACCACCCCACCACACATGAAATAGCTCTCTCAACCACACTTTTTATTACTACACATCTCTCAACAAACTTATACCTCTGTAATTTGAAAATTTACCTTTATCCCCTTTGCCTTTGTACAATGGCACTATGCATGCATTCCGCCAATCCTCAGGCACTTCACTATGAACCATACATACATTCAATATCCTTAACAACCAATCAACAACACAGTCACCCCTTTTTTTAATAAATTCCACTGCAATACCATCCAAACTCACTGCGTTGCTGGCTTTCATCTTCCGAAAAGCTTTCACTACCTCTTCTTTGTTTACCAAACCATTCTTCATGACCCTCTCACTTCGCACACCACCTCGACCAAGACACCCTATATCTGCCACTCTATCATTAAACACATTTAACAAACCTTCAAAACACTCACTCCATCTCCTTCTCACTTCACCATTACTTCTTATTACTTCCCCCTTCACGAATGTTCCCTTTTCTTCTCTTGCCTTATGCACGTTACTTACCTCCTTCCAAAACATCTTTTCATTCTCCCTAAAATTTAATGATACTCTCTCACCCCAACTCTCATTTGCCCTCTTTTTCACCTCTTGCACCTTTCTCTTGACCTCCTGCCGCTTTCTTTATACATCTCCCAGTCATTTGTACTAATTCCCTGCAAAAATCGTCCAAATGCCTTTCCTCTCTTTCACTAACAATCTTACTTCTTCATCCCACCACTCACTACCCTTTCTAATCTGCCCACCTCCCACCTTTCTCATGCCACAAGCATCTTTTGCGCAAGCCATCACTGCTTCCCAAAATACATCCCATTCCTCCACAACTCCCCTCACGTCATTAGCTCTCACCTTTTTCTATTCTGCACTCAATCGATCCTGGTACTTCCTCACACAAGTCCTCCTTTCAAAGCTCACTTACTCTGACCACTCTCTTCACCCCAACATTCTCTCTTGTTTTCTGAAATCCTCTTCAAATCTTCTTCCCTCCAGCTGTCCCTCTCAGCACATTAACATCCAAAAGTCTCTCTTTCACATGTCTATCAATTAACATGTAATCCAATAACGCTCTCTGGCCATCTCTCCTACTTTCATATGTATACGTATGTATGTCTGTTTTTTAAACCAGGTATTCCCAATCACCAGTCCTTTTACAGCACACAAATCTACAAGCTCTTGACCATTTCCATTCACAACACTGAAGACTCCATGTATACCAATTATACCCTCAACTGCCACAGTCCTCACCTTTGCGTTCAAATCACCCATCACTATAACCCATTCTCATGCATCAAAGCTGCTAACACACTTAGCTGCTCCCAAAACACTTGCCTCTCATGATCTTTCTTCTCATGCACCAATAATGAACCATATCTCTCCATCCACTTTCAGTTTTACCCATATCAATCTAGAGATTACTTTCTTACACACTATCACATACCCCCACAACTCCTGCTTGAGGAGTAGTGCTACTCCTTCCTTTGCTCTTGTTCTCTCATCAACCCCTGACTTCATTCCCAGACAACTATTCCCCTTTACCCTTGAGCTTTGTTTCACTCAGAGCCAAACATCCAGGTTCCTTTCCTCAAACATGCCACCCATCTCTCCTTTTTTCTCATCTTGGTCACATCCACAAACATTTAGAAGCTCCAATCTGAGCCTTCGAGGAGGATGAGCACCCCCCGCATGACTCCTGTTTTCCCTTTTAGAAAGTTAAAATACAAGGAGGGGAGGGTTTCTAGCCCCCTGCTCCCACCCCTTTAGTGACCTTCTACTACATGTCGGGAATACATGGGAAGTATTCTTTCTTCCCTATTTCCAGGGAAAGTTTTGGGGAGCCTGGATGTGGAAAGGGAGCTCTGGTTTCGGTGCATTACACATGACAGCTAGAGACTGAGTGTGAACATATGTAGCCTTTGTTGTCTCTTCCTAGTGCTACCTCGCACTCACGCGGGGGGAAGAGGGTGCCATTTCATGTGTGGTGGGGTGGTGACGGGAATGGATGAAGGCAGCAAGTATGAATATGTACATGTGTATATATGTATATGTTTGTGTATGTATATGAATGCATATATTGAAATGTATAGGTATGTATATGTGCGTGTGTGGGCATTTATGTATATACATGTATAAGATTGTGGGTTGGGCCATTCTTTCATCTGTTTCCTTGCACTACCTCGCTAACACAGGAGACAGCAACTAAGTACTATAAAAAAATATATATATATTCATTTATTTATTTCATTTATTTTGCTTTGTCGCTGTCTCCTGCATTAGCAAGGTAGCGCAAGGAAACAGACGAAAGAATGGCCCAACCCACCAACATACAAATATATATACATACACGTCCACACACGCAAATATACATACCTATACATCTCAACATATACATGCATATACACACACAGACATATACATATATACACGTGTACATAATTCATACTGTCTGACTTTATTTATTCCCATCGCCACCCCGCCACACATGTAATAACAACCCCCTCCCCCCTCATGTGTGCGAGGTAGTGCTAGGAAAAGACAATGAAGGCCCCATTCGTTCACACTCAGTCTCTAGCTGTCATGTAATAATGCACCGAAACCACAGCTCTCTTTCCACATCCAGGCCCCACAGAACTTTCCATGGTTTACCCCAGACGCTTCACATGCCCTGGTTCAATCCATTGACAGCACGTAGGCCCCGGTATACCACATCGTTCCAATTCACTATATTCCTTGCACGCCTTTCACCCTCCTGCATGTTCAGGCCCCGATCACTCAAAATCTTTTTCACTCTATCTTTCCACCTCCAATTTGGTCTCCCACTTCTCCTCATTCCCTCCACCTCTGACACATATATCCTCTTGGGCAATCTTTCCTCACTCATTCTCTCCATGTGACCTGAACCATTTCAAAACAACCTCTTCTGTTCTCTCAACCACACTCTTTTTATTACCACACATCTCTCTTACCCTATTATTACTTACTCGATTAAACCACCTCACACCACATATTGCCCTCAAACATCTCATTTCCAGCACATCCACCCTCCTGCGCACAACTCTATCCATAGCCCACGCCTCGCAACCATACATCATTGCTGGAACCACTATTCCTTCAAACATACCCATTTTTGCTTACCGAGATAATGTTCTCGACTTCCACACATTCTTCAACGCTCCCAGAATTTTCGCCCCCTCCCCCACCCTATGATTCACTTCCGCTTCCATGGTTCCATCCGCTTCCATGGTTCCATCCGCTTCCATGGTTCCATCCGCTGCCAGATCCACTTCCAGATATCTAAAACACTTTACTTCCTCCAGTTTTTCTCCATTCAAACTTACCTCCCAATTGACTTGACCCTCAACCCTACTGTACCCAATAACCTTGCTCTTATTCACATTTACTCTCAACTTTCTTCTTTCACACACTTTACCAAACTCAGTCACCAGCTTCTGCAGTTTCTCACATGAATCAGCCAGCCACCAGCGCTGTATCATCAGCGAACAGCAACTGACTCACTTCCCAAGCTTTCTCATCCACAACAGACTGCATACTTGCCCCTCTTTCCAAAACTCTTGCATTCACCTCCCTAACAACCCCATCCATAAACCAATTAAACAACCATGGAGACATCACACACCCCTGCCGCAAACCTACATTCCCTGAGAACCAATCACTTTCCTCTCTTCCTACACGTACACATGCCTTACACCCTTGATAAAAACTTTTCACTGCTTCTAACAACTTGCGTCCCACACCATATATTCTTAATACCTTCCACAGAGCATCTCTATTAACTCTATCTTATGCCTTCTCCAGATCCATAAATGCTACATACAAATCCATTTGTTTTTCTAAGTATTTCTCAGATACATTCTTCAAAGCAGACACCTTTGAATCACGCATTTTTATTTACCATACCATTTTCAAGGATATAATCACAGCATAAACATAAGTATACTTATGTAAGTAGGAGAGATGGCCAGAGAGCGTTACTGGATTACGTGTTAATTGACAGGCGCGCGAAAGAGAGACTTTTGGATGTTAATGTGCTGAGAGGTGCAACTGGAGGGATGTCTGATCATTATCTTGTGGAGGCTAAGGTGAAGATTTGTATGGGTTTTCAGAAAAGAAGAGTGAATGTTGGGGTGAAGAGGGTGGTGAGAGTAAGTGAGCTTGGGAAGGAGACTTGTGTGAGGAAGTACCAGGAGAGACTGAGTACAGAATAGAAAAAGGTGAGAACAATGGAAGTAAGGGGAGTGGGGGAGGAATGGGATGTATTTAGGGAATCAGTGATGGATTGCGCAAAAGATGCTTGTGGCATGAGAAGAGTGGGAGGTGGGCTGATGAGAAAGGGTAGTGAGTGGTGGGATGAAGAAGTAAGAGTATTAGTGAAAGAGAAGAGAGAGGCATTTGGGCGATTTTTGCAAGGAAAAAATGAAATTGTGTGGGAGACGTATAAAAGAAAGAGACAGGAGGTCAAGAGAAAGGTGCAAGAGGTGAAAAAAAGGGCAAATGAGAGTTGGGGTGAGAGAGTATCATCAAATTTTAGGGAGAATAAAAAGATGTTCTGGAAGGAGGTAAATAAAGTGCGTAAGACAAGGGAGCAAATGGGAACTTCAGTGAAGGGCGCAAATGGGGAGGTGATAACAAGTAGTGGTGATGTGAGAAGGAGATGGAGTGAGTATTTTGAAGGTTTGTTGAATGTGTTTGATGATAGAGTGGCAGATATAGGGTGTTTTGGTCGAGGTGGTGTGCAAAGTGCGAGGGTTAGGGAAAATGAGTTGGTAAACAGAGAAGAGGTAGTAAAAGCTTTGCGGAAGATGAAAGCCGGCAAGGCAGCAGGTTTGGATGGCTTTGCAGTGGAATTTATTAAAAAAGGGGGTGACTGTATTGTTGACTGGTTGGTAAGGTTATTTAATGTATGTATGACTCATGGTGAGGTGCCTGAGGATTGGCGGAATGCGTGCATAGTGCCATTGTACAAAGGCAAAGGGGATAAGAGTGAGTGCTCAAATTACAGAGGTATAAGTTTGTTGAGTATTCCTGGCAAATTATATGGGAGAATATTGATTGAGAGGGTGAAGGCATGTACAGAGCATCAGATTGGGGAAGATCAGTGTGGTTTCAGAAGTGGTAGAGGATGTGTGGATCAGGTGTTTGCTTTGAAGAATGTATGTGAGAAATACTTAGAAAAGCAAATGGATTTGTATGTAGCATTTATGGATCTGGAGAAGGCATATGATAGAGTTGATAGAGATGCTCTGTGGAAGGTATTAAGAATATATGGTGTGGGAGGCAAGTTGTTAGAAGCAGTGAAAAGTTTTTATCGAGGATGTAAGGCATGTGTACGTGTAGGAAGAGAGGAAAGTGATTGGTTCTCAGGGAATGTAGGTTTGCGGCAGGGGTGTGTGATGTCTCCATGGTTGTTTAATTTGTTTATGGATGGGGTTGTTAGGGAGGTGGATGCAAGAGTTTTGGAAAGAGGGGCAAGTATGAAGTCTGTTGGGGATGAGAGAGCTTGGGAAGTGAGTCAGTTGTTGTTCGCTGATGATACAGCGCTGGTGGCTGATTCATGTGAGAAACTGCAGAAGCTGGTGACTGAGTTTGGTAAAGTGTGTGAAAGAAGAAAGTTAAGAGTAAATGTGAATAAGAGCAAGGTTATTAGGTACAGTAGGGTTGAGGGTCAATTCAATTGGGAGGTGAGTTTGAATGGAGAAAAACTGGAGGAAGTGAAGTGTTTTAGATATCTGGGAGTGGATCTGGCAGCGGATGGAACCATGGAAGTGGAAGTGGATCATAGGGTGGGGGAGGGGGCAAAAATTCTGGGAGCCTTGAAGAATGTGTGGAAGTCGAGAACATTATCTCGGAAAGCAAAAATGGGTATGTTTGAAGGAATAGTGGTTCCAACAATGTTGTATGGTTGCGAGGCGTGGACTATGGATAGAGTTGTGCGCAGGAGGATGGATGTGCTGGAAATGAGATGTTTGAGGACAATGTGTGGTATGAGGTGGTTTGATCGAGTAAGTAACGTAAGGGTAAGAGAGATGTGTGGAAATAAAAAGAGCGTGGTTGAGAGAGCAGAGGAGGGTGTTTTGAAATGGTTTGGTCACATGGAGAGAATGAGTGAGGAAAGATTGACCAAGAGGATATATGTGTCGGAGGTGGAGGGAACGAGGAGAAGAGGGAGACCAAATTGGAGGTGGAAAGATGGAGTGAAAAAGATTTTGTGTGATCGGGGCCTGAACATGCAGGAGGGTGAAAGGAGGGCAAAGAATAGAGTGAATTGGAGCGATGTGGTATACCGGGGTTGACGTGCTGTCAGTGGATTGAATCAAGGCATGTGTATGGGGGTGGGTTGGGCCATTTCTTTCGTCTGTTTCCTTGCGCTACCTCGCAAACGCGGGAGACAGCGAAAAAAAAAAAAAAAAAAAAAAAAAAAAAAAAAAAAAAACTGAGAGGGGCCTGTATTTGTGTTCAACAAAGAAATTTTCTCATTTTTCACAGCTTTATCTTGTATTGTAATTAAATTTTGAAGAAAGATATTGAACTTCAGCTTCCTGTCTGGTGATGTCAAGTTTGTGAACTCTGTAGTGGTAAAGTCCATAAAGCAACTATACTTTTCTTATGGTTACCTATAAGCCTATAGATAAATTATATAGTTTTGCAATCCAGAGGACAGCAGTGGGTATTAGGAAGAATTTTTTCCATTGATAAGTTGTCAATATTAATGTTAGTTGGGGATCTTAATTGAAATGGATTGTTTAATTAAAAATAAGGATTAAGAATTTTTATCATATAAAGTAATGTGTCAAAATACTGTCAGCTTAGTTGCTGTGTTAACAGAACAATGCAAACTGAACCCAAATCTTTCATTTGTACAATACAGTATGTAAATGTAGTTGCTCAAGCCAAATATGATATCCATGCCTTTGTAAAACATTACAGATAAAGAAGTTTAAATTGAAAATCCCGGAATATGGGACTTTTTTCACCCTAGTTCTGGAATTCTCCTTCATTTAGGGGCAAAATTCTTGATACAGCAAATCTGCTCAAATATTTTGACTTGGTTTATATTTGTAGCATACATGTCGTGCATACTTGTCATATATGCATCAGTTTTGATTTTTCAGTCTTCTCTTTTCAGGATAGTTCAGGTACCATTGATTTTCGTGAATACCTTATAGGATATTGTCAGTATTCACAACCAGCTAACACTGAAGACACTCTTAAGTGGGCCTTCAAGCTTTTTGATCGTGGGGGAAAAGGTCACATCCTTCTTCATGATGTCATTAAGGCTCTTCGAGCTTCCTTGGACATGACACCAGAAGAGACAACTAGAATATTTAAACAGGCTGATCAAGACAATAAAGGCTATATTACATATGGTAAGCTTTTTGTTAACACTAAAATTCCATCTTGTTTTAATGGTCAGCCTATGGCATACAAGAAAATAATAATTGTGAAAATTTGTCATAAGGGTTGTTGTGTGGTGTGGTAAAGTCCACTAAAATGTGAGTTTAAAATGTATGCTTAAAAATGATAAGCAGATTACAGTGGACAGAGATGGATTTATGTTGGAAATGATGTGAAACTGGAAGAAGACAGAGTGGGAAATGAGAAAATGTGTAGTAGGTGCAGTAGAGAAAAGAGTGATCAATAATGTTATGACAAGCAAGTATGAATATGTACATATGCATATGTGTACAAGTCTGTGTATATGTGTATGTGTATATCTTGATATGTATATGAATATATATGTATGTGTATGCCATTTCCCACATTAGCAAGTTAGCACCAGGAGGAAAGTGATTGGTTCTCAGTGAATGTAGGTTTGCGGCAGGGGTGTGTGATGTCTCCACGGTTGTTTAATTTGTTTGTGGATGGGGTTGTTAGGGAGGTGAATGCAAGAGTTTTGGAAAGAGGGGCAAGTATGAAGTCTGTTGGGGATGAGAGAGCTTGGGAAGTGAGTCAGTTGTTGTTCGCTGATGATACAGCGCTGGTGGCTGATTCATGTGAGAAACTGCAAAAGCTGGTGACTGAGTTTGGTAAAGTGTGTGAAAGAAGAAAGTTAAGAGTAAATGTGAATAAGAGCAAGGTTATTAGGTACAGTAGGGTTGAGGGTCAAGTCAATTGGGAGGTGAGTTTGAATGGAGAAAAACTGGAGGAAGTGAAGTGTTTTAGATATCTGGGAGTGGATCTGGCAGCGGATGGAACCATGGAAGCGGAAGTGGATCATAGGGTGGGGGAGGGGGCGAAAATTCTGGGAGCCTTGAAGAATGTGTGGAAGTCGAGAACATTATCTCGGAAAGCAAAAATGGGTATGTTTGAAGGAATAGTGGTTCCAACAATGTTGTATGGTTGCGAGGCGTGGGCTATGGATAGAGTTGTGCGCAGGAGGATGGATGTGCTGGAAATGAGATGTTTGAGGACAATGTGTGGTGTGAGGTGGTTTGATCGAGTAAGTAACGTAAGGGTAAGAGAGATGTGTGGAAATAAAAAGAGCGTGGTTGAGAGAGCAGAAGAGGGTGTTTTGAAATGGTTTGGGCACATGGAGAGAATGAGTGAGGAAAGATTGACCAAGAGGATATATGTGTCGGAGGTGGAGGGAACGAGGGGAAGAGGGAGACCAAATTGGAGGTGGAAAGATGGAGTGAAAAAGATTTTGTGTGATCGGGGCCTGAACATGCAGGAGGGTGAAAGGAGGGCAAGGAATAGAGTGAATTGGAGCGATGTGGTATACCGGGGTTGATGTGCTGTCAGTGGATTGAATCAGGGCATGTGAAGCGTCTGGGGTAAACCATGGAAAGCTGTGTAGGTATGTATATTTGCGTGTGTGGACGTATGTATATACATGTGTATGGGGGTGGGTTGGGCCATTTCTTTCGTCTGTTTCCTTGCGCTACCTCGCAAACGCGGGAGACAGCGACAAAGCAAAAAAAAAAAAAAAAAAAAAATGAGCATATATATATATATATATATATATATATATATATATATATATATATATATATATATATATAATTTTTTCCCTGGGGATAGGGGAGAAAGAATACTTCCCACGTATTCCCTGCGTGTTGTAGAAGGCGACTAAAAGGGGAGGGAGGTGGCTGGAAATCCTCCCCCCCCCCTTTTTTTTCCCCCCCCCCAAAGAAGGAACAGAGAAGGGGGCCAGGTGAGGATATTCCCTCAAAGGCCCAGTCCTCTGTTCTTAACGCTACCTCGCTATCGCGGGAAATGGCAAACAGTATGAAAGAAGAAAAAGAAATATATATAAGCATTTATATGAGTGGATGGGTCTTTCTTCGTCTGTTTCCTGGTGCTAACTTGCTAATGTGGGAAATGGCAATCATTATAAAAATAATGTTAAGGATACAGTTCTAATCTACAACTGACATTTAGGAAGGATAAGTGTTTAAGCTGGATAAGTTAAAGGAAGAAGCAAGGGAAGACCAAAGGTTACAGAGTATAGAATGAAAGCCAAAATATACAGATATGGTGGTTTTATATGAATCTACGTGAAGATGTGTAATAACTGTGATGTTAGGAGAATTTCACACATAAATGGTATAAACATTAGAGCAGATTATTAGATTTTAAATACAGTAATTGTTTTTTGTCTTCATGCAATACACATACCTAGCTTATACCTATTTCCATTTTTTTTGCCTCTCCCTCCTTCACTTACTGTCCATCATCTTCAGTATCTTTTTTACTTCTCCATCTGTCTTCCTATTCTACTTGCATGCCATTTCTCAAGTGCCTTTACCCCAATGCACTCCTCATACTATTATCTTCTGCTACCTCCCTGTCCATTTACTCTTATATGATCCCAAGCATTCCCCATTTCTTCTTCCCAAGCCTTTTGCATGCCTTACTTTCTCTTTCCATGCCCTTTATTACCTTTTTTTCCATCATTTCCCTACCGGATATTTCATGCATTTCCTTTCTTACATCACCATCTTAACTTTTCCTATCCAATGTCATCTCTGTCCATTTCTAACCTTTTCCCTCTCCCGATCCCATCCCTTCCTTACCATCTCTCCTCATCCCTCTAAATTACTTTACTGTTTTACATTCCTCTGCTCATTCCTCTCTTTTCTTCTATCTTTTCCCTGGCTTCTTTCTCCTTACATTACCATCCTTTTTTTTTCTCTCCTCTCCTATCCATGCCTTACTATTACCTCCTCACTATCCAATATCTCTCCTTCTTCCCTCCTGTCCCTGTCTTTAATCCTCTTGGTTCTCATGCCTCTCTTCTTCTCATGCCCTTACCCCTCCTCTCCTCTCCTTTTTGCCCTGATTTCCCTTTCCATCTCTTGACTACTAATCTCTCCTTTTCCTTCTTTCTTTCTTTCATACTATTCGCCAACTCCCGCATTAGCAAGGTTGTGTTAAGAACAGAGGACTGGACCTTTGAGAGAATATCCTCACCTGGCCCCCTTCTCTGTCCCTTCTTTTGGAAAATTAAAAAAAAACGAGAGAGAAGGATTTCCAGCCCCCCACTCCCTTCCCTTTTAGTCGCCTTCTACGACACGCAGGGAATACGTGGGAAGTATTCCTTCTCCCCTATCCTTTTCCTATCCTTGTTATTTGATCTACTTTCATCTTCTTTCCCTTCTATACTCTTTTTTATCCTTTAATTTTCCTATCATATCCTTTCTTCGTCCTCTTTAGCCCTTTCTTCTCCCAATCCTGTTCTCTTTCCCTTCCTACCCTTTCCTCTCCTTTCATATAACAAGCTTCTCTTGTATCATCCTTAGCCTCTGCTTCCTCTTCCTCCTCTCTTCTCCAACCTTTATCTTTCCCCACTCTTGTCTTTTCTTTACTCTCATCTCTCTCCCCCTCTCACCCCTCATTCTCTCTTCGCTTCACCATTCCATTCCATTTTGTCTTCTAATCTCTCTTTTTACTATTTCCTTGTTCCTCCACACCTCTTCCTTTCCTTTCTTCCATTTTCTCCATCCCATCCATTGTTCCTTAATCTCTCCCATTTTGTATGTCTAACCCTACCTCATCATTTCTATTCCCTTCCTATCCACGGCATTATTATTTTCCTTTCTGAAAGCACATATTTTTCTGTAAAAACTTTTGAGAGGTACTGCATATATAATCATGGTCAGTACAGTTGGCCGAGACCTTTAAGTATCCTATCTTTCACATTTAGTTTAGCGTTTACTGTTCTTGAATGATTTTAATTAAAACTTAATTTACCCTAGGCAACTGTTGATCATACAAGTTCCACGTAACTAGTCTTCTTTGTGATTCACCATGTGGACTTTAGCTTGCTGTTAAGCCCTGAAGAAGACACTGAAATACAGATCTACTCTGAGCTTACTATTAACACTTCCAACCACCCACTTCGTGTTATATGTTACATGCTGAAAATTTTTGTGATGGCTGATAAGTCAAGTACAGAAAGTACATAGCAAGTTGTCACCATGCTGTTGATAGTCAGTGAAGTAATTAATGATATGTGTTATTGTAATTATGCATTGCTGTGGAGAATTTTCCACGTGACTGCATTTCAAATGCAATGTAGACAACAACCAAAAACCACTTACACCTTGGCTCTTGCCATTTAGGGTTAGACTAGATTTGCTCATTCTTCAAACCATTCTTTCACAGCCTTCCCATGCTCATTCAGCCCTTTCTGTTCATAAATGGCTTACACCTATCCTTCTTTAATTAATTTCCAAACCATCTCTCTTCCCCTCCATTCACACTTCTTATTTCTTTCTGTGAGCATAAACTGTCTTTTCCAGCCTTATTAGATATTACCTCAATAAATACTATTAATACAGGTTGATATCTTTGAACTGCTTACAGATGACTTTCAAGCTTATGCCAAGAAGAAGCCAGAGTATGCAAAGATTTTCCTAACTTACCAGGAGAGCATTAAGAATGGTACAAGACAACATTACACTCATCATCCTCTTCCAGGCAAAAAGAAGGCAGATTAAAGGAATCTTCATAACATTATATTCTTTACATAAGTGGCCATTGTGTCCAGAGTAGGTACTGGATGTTGTAAAATAGATCTCTGTTGCAGTGAGACAGTAAATACATATTTGAGTATATCTAAATATTAATATTTTCTAAAAAAAAAAACCTTTCTCCATTGTGTTTCAAGCATTCATAACAGTATGGGGAATTAATTCTTTTGTACTATAAACAAGGGGAGATAACAGAAAAATTCTTGTTTACTTAATGTTTGTTACATTAAAGAATGTATTTGTTTGAATGTGCATGTTTTTCTTCAAATCAGTGTTGAAGTAAGAAGAAAGCTCAGCAGAAATGAGAAGGACTCGCATATGATTTTTTAATTCATTTTGTACAAACTGATGTAGACAATACGAAGCCAGAACAGATAATTTGAGTACTTTGTTTATTGTATTTAACTAATTTTGGATGTTCTTGTAATAAAAATATTAGTGTTTCAGGTTTGGATTTGTTTAAATCAAATTTGACAAAAAGTGTGAATTTTAACTGGAGGATCATAATGATATGAACTGTATAAAAGACGTTTGTATATAATCCTTTAAATATAAAAATGTATTTTCTTATGAAAGAAATTAAAGGTCACGAAGACTGATCATATATCACTGCACAGAGGTTTTTGTAGGTAATGAAGAAAAATGAAAATGAGCAGCCTCAAAATTAACAGTCTCAAATAATTCAGTCTTAGATCTATTACTCTCAGGTAAATCAGAACAAATTCAAAGTTTCTTTATTTTGACAGATTGTGTCCAACATAAAAGAACTTTCTCCTGGTAGAATTACATTTTGTGAATTTGTTTTATGATTTTTGTTGGATTTTGGTAATTGCAATTGTGATGTCTGAGAAACTAAAAGATAATGAGTCATCATGATTACACATGCAAGGTTGCTAAGAGATTTTAGCACATTTTGTAAGAGGCGGGGATTTACACTTGCTAAGAAATTTTGCAGTAACTGATCTTCCACAGTGATAGATCTAGTTTTCTTATGACTGTACTTGTAAAAATGTGTGATGTAAATAGAAAATTTCACCCATGGGGGTATAGGAGGAAAAATGCAATCCATGTATCTTCTGCATGTTGTAGAAGGGGTCTCAGAAAGGTGGGAACTGGAGGCTGAAAATCCTCCTATCCTATACTACCACTTTCTGAATGTAAGAACGGAGAAGCCAAGCAAGAATTTTTCCTGAAAGTCTCGTTCACGTGCTTCTGAAACTTCTTCACCCAGACAAAAAAGGCAAGTAGCTATAATGAAAAAAAGAAGTTAATATTTCATTTGAAAATATGAATACAAGGAGGTTTGTTACATAGTCCAGATTTAGTCCAAATTTGTCAGGGACATAGAATAAAACAGTGGTTGTTGGACTAAGTTATATACCCTCTACATGTAACAGTATTGATCATTGGTTTGGAACTTTGATAAAGGTATTAGGATAGTATTCTCCTGTTAGGCATAGGTTTTAGATATATTTTGATATTTAGGAAAAGAAACAAGATTTTCAATTTGTATTTATTTGCAATAGTCATAAATGATAACAGGTATTCACTTGATTTAGTAAAGGGTTTGAAGGAACTATTGTCTAGATGTAAGTAATGAATACCTGGTAGAATTAAGAGATACATATGAAAGATCATAGCTGAGTTTTTCAAATGAAATACTTTAAACTTAAAAGGCTGATCTCTTAAATTACGATCAATAATTGATTTTAAGGATCTGATCTCTAAATATCACTAGAAGTGTTTTATTGGCTTGCTTGACAAACATGAAATAACTTGAAAATATTAATTTTTGAAAAGTAGAAATACACAGAGGGCTGAATTTGCTGTTAGTTTTGGGGTCTTGTGAAGTGCCTCTGTACCAATATTGGCTCCTTATGGGGATAACAGATAAGCATTGAAATTTATCTATCAGCCTTTTTCCTAAATGAAATGTCCATCTGTGGTGCCAAATGCTTTATTCAAGTACTGTAATTCATACTGCTTCAGTGACTAGAATAAAATATCAATATTATGCATGTCTGTGTAACATAAAGTAAATATAGTCAGTAAATAGCTGTGATATGCTAGCCAGCAAATATTAGTTTGGTATTAGAATACAACTGTTTTGATGATTATTTGCTACAGTTCTGAACTATAAGGTCTATGAATGCTTCCTGTGACCTTAGCTATTATCTTGTCAGATGATTTTAATCAACCATAATTCCAATGAATACTATAACAGCTCTGTTTCTAGTTCCAAACAAATTTTCAAACGTACTTTTCTTGATGGATGATAATGTTTTACTCATGTTACTTGTAAATGTTTGTATTCTACTTTTTTTTTTTTTACTGATAACTTTCTTCATATTTTACAAGTAATGTTATGTTGTTATTTGGCATGTCTAGAATTTATATTTGTTGTAAAAAACAAACCTGCTGCTGAAGAAGCTTATGCTACTGTATAAAGTAACTGCATATTTTTTCCATGAACAAAGTCAAATTTAAGTAAAGGCATAGATAATTCCAACTTATAAAAGTTGGTTGCACCTGGCTAGAAAAAGAAAGAAAGAATAGAGAAGGGGGCCAAGCGAGGACATTACCTCTAAGGCTCAGTCCTCTGTTCTTACTGCTACCTTTTTATTTTCATTTATTATACTTTGTCGCTGTCTCCTGCGTTAGCGAGGTAGTGCAAGGAAACAGACGAATGAATGGCCCAACCCACCCACATACACATGTATATACATACACGTCCATACACGCATATATCATACCTATACATCTCAATGTATACATATATATAAACACACATACATATACATATATACACATGTACATACTTCAGACTGTCTGCCTTTATTCATTCCCATTGCCACCCCACCACACATGAAATAACAACCCCCTCCTCCCACATGTGTGCGAAGTAGCGCTAGGAAAGACAACAAAGGCCATATTCGTTCACACTCAGTCTCTAGCTGTCATGTATAATGCACCAAAACCATAGCCCCCTTTCCACATCCAGGCCCCACAGAACTTTCCATGGTTTACCCCAGATGCTTCATATGCCCTGGTTCAATCCATTGACAGCACGTTGACCCCAGTATACCACATCGTTCCAATTCACTCTATTCTTTGCATGCCTTTCACCCTCCTGCATGTTCAGGCCCCAATCAGTCAAAATCTTTTTTACTCCATCTTTCCACCTCCAATTTGGTCTCCCACTTCTCCTCGTTCCCTCCACCTCTGACGCATATATCCTCTTTGTCAATCTTTCCTCACTCATTCTCTCCATGTGACCAAATCATTTCAAAACACCCTTTTCTGCCCTCTCAACCACACTCTTTTTATTACTGCACATCTCTCTCACCCTTTCATTACTTACTCGATCAAACCACCTCACACCACATATTGTCCTCAAACATCTCATTTCCAGCACATCCACCCTCCTCCGCACAACTCTATCTATAACCCATGCCTCGCAACCATATAACATGGTTGAAACCACTATTCCTTCAAACATACCCATTTTTGCTTTCCAAGATAACGTTCTCGACTTCCACACATTTTTCACTGCTCCCAGAACTTTCGCCCCCTCCCCCACCCTATGATTCACTTCCGCTTCCATTCTTCCATCCGCTTCCAAATCCACTCCCAGATATCTAAAACACTTCACTTCCTCCAGTTTTTCTCCATTCAAACTTACCTCCAAATTGACTTGTCCCTTAACTCTACTGTTCCTAATAAACTTGCTCTTAGTCACATTTACTCTCAGCTTTCTTCTCTCACACACTTTACCAAACTCAGCCACCAGCTTCTGCAGTTTCTCACCCGAATCAGCCACCAGTGCTGTATCATCAGCAAACAACAACTGACTCACTTCCCAAGCTCTCTCATCCACAACAGACTTCATACTTGCCCCTCTTTCCAAAACTCTTGCATTCACCTCCCTAACAACCCCATCCATAAACAAATCAAACAGCCATGGAGACATCAAGCACCCCTGCCGCAAACCAACATTTACTGAGAACCAATCACTTTCCTCTCTTCCTACACGGACACATGCCTTACATCCTCGATAAAAACTTTTCACTGATTCTAATAACTTACCTTCCACACCATATATTCTTAATACCTTCCACATGGCATCTCTATCAACTCTATCATATGCCTTCTCCAGATCCATAAATGCTACATACAAATCCATTTGCTTTTCTAAATATTTCTCACATACATTTTTCAAAGCAAACTCCTGATCCATGCATCTTCTACCACTTCTGAAACCACACTGCTCTTCCCCAATCTGATGCTCTGTACATGCCTTCACCCCTCTCAATCAATACCCTCCCATATAATTTCCCAGGAATACTCAACAAACTTAACATCTGTAATTTGAGCACTCACTCTTATCCCCTTTGCCTTTGTACAATGGCACTATGCAAGCATTCCGCCAGTCCTCAGGCACCTCACCATGAGTCATACATACATTAAATAACCTTACCAACCAGTCAACAATACAGTCAACCCCTTTTTTAAAAAATTCCAGTGCAATACCATTATAATTGCTGTTTCACATGTCAGCGAGGTAGTGCCAGGAAACAGACGAAGAATGGCCCATCCAATCATATACACACATATATGCACAAACGCCCAGATACGCACATATACATATCAACATATACGTACATATGCATAGGCAGACGTTACAAACATACCCATGTACATATTCATACTTGCTTTTGTCCTATTTTTTTATACAGATGTAACAGTACACATTATATATTTACATTTGATACTGTGTAATTAGGTGCATTGTATATGAATTCCCCTCCTTTAAATGTCATGAATGAGAGATATCAATCATTTTGGGGTAGAAGAGGTGGATGGACCAACATTCTGGAATGCATGACTCTGGGATCAGCTGGGGTGGATGGGCCAACATTTAGGAATGTGTACTTACCTCTTACATGCTATAGTGGAGGATAATATATATGTATACTTAAACACAATACTTTGTGCTGTATTTTACTTTAGATAAAGTGGTAATGTACCAGTAATGTACTGTAATTTTTGGACATCTATTCAATACAGGTTGAGCATCCTTAATCTGAAAATGTAAAATCCAAAATGCTCCAAAATCTGAAATTTTTTGAGCAGCAACATAACAAGTGGAAAATTCCACATCTGACCTCACTTGTTCATGCTGGGCTCTGACACTCTGTTTGTGCCAGTTTGTTACAAACCATCGTCACCGCCAGACCTATGTGCATTACTCACTGTGTTTTTTGCTCATTCTCTGCTCTATGTGAATAAGTGAAAGAAAATGATTGCTTATCAGTAGCATATAAATTCAGAGTAAGGAACGATGGTGATGCCAAACAACCACAGATTGTCCACATGGGCGGCTGATGTTGACACAGCTTTCTGTTGGTTCAGTGTTACACACACATTGTTTCATGAGCAAAATTATCAAAAAATATTGTATACATTACCTTCAAGCTATGAGTATAAGTTGTATATGAAACATAAATGAATTTTGTGTTTAGACTTGGGTCCTATCCCTAAGATACCCCATTTTTTATTATCCACCATGACAAATGTGGAAAACAGGGTGGTATAAAAACAAACAGGTGAGAGCTGAGACTTGCCTCAATGTTTTGACCATTCAAAGGTCTTTCTCAGAAGATACTGATTTCAGCTTTCAGCAGGACTGTGTTTCCCAGGAAGTGATGGTCAACTGGTCGGACACCTTGGTGTGTAGCTTTCTGGTTGGATCGCTTGTTCTGCTGCCTCCACCTGTTCACAGCGATCTCCGCTGCCTGACATGACCAGCAAATGAACCCAAACCTTATGTTAATGTTGTTCTTCACCCCTTTCTCTAGGTAAGCTCTCACACTATCACTTAACAGTTTGTCACTCGTCTGTAGTTGCATTGGTATCAACCATTTAGTAATAGTGTGAGAGCTTACCTAGAGAAAGGGATTAAGAACAACGTTAACACAAGGTCTGGGTTCATCTGCTGGTCAAGTCAGGCAGTGGAGATTGTTGTAAACTGGTGGAGGCAGCAGGACAAGTGATCCAAAAGAGAGCAACATGCCAAGGCAGCTGCCCAGGTGCCCATCACTTGCTGGGGAATATGGTCCCACTGAATGATGGTATCAGTATATCCTGATGAAGACAGTTGAATGGTCGAAATGCTGAGGAATGACTCAGCTCCAACCAGTTTGTATCCATACCATCCCGTTTTCCACATACCTCATTATGTATGTGCAAATATTCCAAAATCTGAAAAAATCCAAAATAATCCTGTTTTCAAAAGCTCTCAGTAAAATTTCAAAGCATGATTACAAAGCATTCTTTCCATAACATATGACTAGCTTATGGAGCACATGACAAGCCTCCTGCAACCCATCACCACTACCAAATACAGGTACACCACCGAATTTCTGGCAACTGATGGTTTGGCACCTCCTCTAGTTCGGACAAAACTACGTGAGGAAACTTGAAATTACCATGGCCACCAGACTAGTTTATTGGGCAGCCACAGATGGCGCTGTATATAGGGCACACTTCTGTACAATCTTTACACTGCACTTGTTGGTGGTGATACCACAATTCTGTGAGATTCTTAGCTTATTTTGCTTAGATTTAACCCTAGCTATGGCTTCTAAGACATATGAGTCAGTTGGGGTGTCAAGCGTACACACCAGTCCATATCGATCCAAGATAAAGTGGAACTGTTGAAAAAATGGATCATGGTGTTTTGATGCGTAAGCTGTGTGACATCTACAGTATTGGTTCATCAACTGTTTATGATATAAAGAAGCAAAGGGAGAAAATATTAAAATTCTATGCAGATAGCAATTCCAAGAAGCAAATGATGAAAAGAAAAACTATGAAAGATGGTAAGAGTACTGAGCACGATCGAGCAATGATGGAACAGTTTTGACATCGTCGGGGTGATGGAGTGGACTTATCAGTTAGCATGATAATGGACTAGGCTAAGTTCCATAAAGAACTTAAATTACAACATGAGCATGACAAAAGTGAAGGATGGCTTCAAAGATTCAAGAAGCATCACCGAATTTCCATGAATAAAGTGTGAGGAGAAAAGCAGTCTGGAAACCACGAAGGAGCTGCCAAATATGTGGACGAATCTGTGAAACTCGTAGCTGACGAGCACCTCAGTCCTGAGCAGGTGTATAATGCAGACGAAACTGCATTATTCTTGTGATGCACACCTAGGAAAACACTAACAACAGAAGACGAAGAAGACCCACAGGATTCAAATAATCTAAGGACAGACTTCCCATCTTAGGGTGCTCAAACATTTAATATTTGTTTAATTTAAATTTCTAGCAGTACATGGTATACTTTAGACACATGGGAGATGTATAATTAGTGGGTTAGAGGTGTGTTGATGAATTATTATTACGTGACCACGGTTGGTCCGGCAAAATGGTTAATCTGGCAAGGCTTTGGAACCAAGAGTGCCGGAAAATCAGTAGTGTACCTGTATTTCCTTTCAGTTGCAATTCTTACACAGGGAATTAATAAACAATGATTCCTGTGCAAATTACATACAATTATTATCCTCTGTACTAAGTAATTCTGACCTGTTTCCTCTCACAAAATGCTGTGTAGTATTAAAATACATGCCATAGACAGCTGTGTACAACCTCCAATACCATTTCTTTACCACTCTCAGAATCTACATATTCATTCTATAATCAGAAACAGAAAAACTGAATGACTCTCTCCATAACCCTTTTTTTCCACACTTCATCTGGGGAATTTATTGTTAATGTCATTGTTATACCACTGACATAGAACTCATTGACTCTCTTTTTGTAAGCTTTTCTTACTTTTACATGCATTAATACAATTTTATGATGGAAAACATATTTTGAATGATGCATGTCCTCTAAAACCCTCCTCCATTTCACCACTCCCATGTGGTTTGTTAGCTCAATTTTTTTTTTTTTTACATATACTTCACTTTTATTTGTATTTCTTTCAATTTCCTGAGTCAAAAATAATTTGATGACTTTTTTTTCATATTGTGATCAGCTTTTAGCAAGTCACCTATTGTTTACATGTTAAGCAGTGCTGTAGATCTCCAAAGACAGATAATAACCATGAATAGTCAGGGGCATCCATTGTTTTGGAGGCTAAATTGAAAATGAACAACATGCCCTCATTTTTTCTCATTTCATTGGATTGGGGCCATGTCATCCAACCTATCCTCCCCTTTTTATGTAACTTGCCCTACAGGACAGAATGTAGGATGGTCCTACATGTGATGCTTGTTGATTGGAAAAAATATCAGTAACTTTTGTTCCAGATGTGTGAAGAGAAAGCAAAATCAGTTTTTCTAGTGATATTTATCAAACTTCTTATGAGCTGATATACATAATCTTTGGGATATTTGCATGCATGTATAATGACACTTGCACATCAAAGTGAATATCTGCAATAGCTTTTGTGATAGTTTAGTAGAGCATAAACGAATACACATGGCAAGTTCAACAGCTTAAAAGCCCTTTAGAATCCTTTCCACCTTTAGTGAGTACAATACATATCGTATTGGCTAAGCAGCATATTCAGTAGCAGTCCTCTGTGATATACTGTTGGTTAACTGACCTACTCATATTTTCGATAGTAGACCAGCTGACACTTGATACTTAAAATGAATGCATCAGCCACAGACAGCAGGTTTGTCTTGTCCAGCCTATCATTGTGTATAGGTGCTGAAGCTACATTGTTCAATCATGTATGTTCCATCTTTCAACAGAGTTAAGTCTTGAAGTGCTGAAGGGCATTGAACATATGCTCTGCCATCACAGTTATCACAGGAATTATATATATATCAATTTTACTAGGGTGCATGCCATGTAAAACATGACAAATGTTTTTATGCTGAGCAGAACTAGATCCTTCAAGTTTTTGGTATGCTCACTTTCTCCAAATGAATTTTTCATGTTGGCTAGTTTTTTCAGCTGGTACTAATCTCCTTAGGTCAGTGTCAACCACATATGCATTATGGAGCTCATCCAGTGTACCTGTTTCTTTTCCATCTGCTGATACAAGCAGAACTTGTTCTATTTGATATGCCAAGAAAAAAAGTGCTGTCTTTGAAGCACACCCTGAGTTTACTTAGAAGGTAGTCCAACAACTCGAAGAACTGGTGATGATAGGTGGTCTTGAGAGTTTTGTCCAGTTTCTTTTGTAGTCTTCAATGACAGGATAGCCTTATTCACTGCTACAACCAGAATCTCATCATAAGTAAAACATAGACACCCTTTCATGTGAAAGAGTTTTTTACTTTTTGCCTGTCTACTTAAGTGAAGCTAACTTCTCCATTCACACCACCCTCACACACAGAAAAAAAAAGAAAGCTTCCATTGCATGTAGCACCTATTCACACCTCTAGCACCTTTACCTGAAATATATCTAGTCCTAATACCATCTCACTCCATCTAACCATCTCTTGTAGCCTACTCATCCTCTTTTAACCTTATACTGTACTGATATATATATCTTCATCACCAAACTATCATCTTTCACATGTTCTACATGACCTTACCATTCTAAGACTTTCATTCATTTACCTTTCAAATTGTTTCTTCATACCACATAACCTTCTCACATCTTCATTCTATATCTGTTGTCTTAATTGCAACCATATAAGTTATTCATCTCATTTGCTCTTATTTCTTACCCATCCTGGAATATACACACTTGAATTTCACATTCATACATCAGCACTGAAACATGAAACTAAAATCATTTCATGGATGATCCATGCACACTGTACACTGTAAATGTGAACAGCTTCTCTCTAGTATAAACAATTATGTGACACATCATGTAATAAAAAGTGGCAGTAAAAGAATTAGAAATGATAACCATCATATTCACTGTTTATGCAGTAACTCTTCCTCAAAACTAAGTTAGCATTTAATACATACACACAGATTGATGGTAAGAAAACCTTATTACAACTTTTCAGGGAAAAATGATGAAAGTGACTTGGAGATCCTCCTGTGAACACACCACAGATATCATATTTACTTTAATGATGTATCGGCTGTTGTATCAATTGTTTCTTCATTATTTGAGGAATCATAGAATGAATTAGTTGGAAGTTCCTTTTTTCATCTTTACCAAAGAGAGCATCAAAAGGCTCAGAACTCTTCCTTAACATTGTCATGTCATCCACATAAGTCTCTTCATATATAAAAGGGACAATATTGGCCAGTTCCAGATAATGGTCCTTTTTGCAGATAGTAGGCCCTACACCTTTACCAAGTAACAGTTCCACCTCCTTGGACTATCAAACTTCTTCATCAGCACGTGATGTATTAATTGGTCCTTAGGTGTTGGTTAACAGGGTAGCATCTTTTCACACTGATGTTCATCATGGCAGTAATTGAGGCATGCCCGACCGACTGTGTACTGGAAACCTTGAGAGGAGCAATCACTGGGCATAAGAATAGTTTCTCATTTATATGAGCTTTCATATTCTGGACTAAGTAACCCCCTTGCCTGAGAGTCTTTTGGTAATGCAAACATTCTTTTGGATTATCTCTTGTTTAAACAGTATTGTGCTTCATTTTATACCTCCTGCAGTCAAAGGTCATTACGCAACAGAAGGATTCATATAGCTTCTCATGTTTGAACAGTCACTTGCTGCAATAAATTACTCCAACTGGAGAATGTCTTGTAACACTCTGAACATTAATATGAATAATAGTGTGCTCTTATCATACTTCTCTGAATGGTGTTTTGCAATAATGACAAAAATATGGCTTATCTTTCAAAAGAATATTCATATGGTTCACAAAGTGCACTGTTAACATTCATATGGCTTTTCTTCTATATTTTGGCACTGTAAACAGGCATATGGTTTCTCTCCTGTATGAATAAGAATGTGGTTCACTAAGGTGCTTTTCCAACATTCATATGGTTACTCTCCTGTATGGAGAGGAATGTGGTTCACTAAGATGCTTTTCCAGGAGAGGGACCTCTGACCATGTGGACATTTACGTGGCTTCTCTCCTGTCTAAACATTCATGTGATACATTAAATGAATCTTAAGGGAAGAGGTCTTTTGAAAATGGAAACATTCACATGGTTTCTCTTCTCTGTATGAGTTTCCATGTGCTTCACTGAATTGGTCTTCCACGAGAAAGCATTATGACCTCTCCTCTGTATGAACAGTGATGTTCCACACTAGAAAGTAAAGGACTGCGAGTTAAGAAGTGAGAAACTGACTCCATGCAAAGACATGGAAAGCAATGGATTCTTTAGGCAGTGTGAACATTCATGTGGCATCTCACCTCTATGAATAGTCATCTGTTCCACTGAAGTATTCTTCCAGGATCATACTTTTGCTAGTATGAAAATGTGTAAAGCTTCTCTCTGGTATAAAACAATCATGTGCTACATCAAATGACTCCTCAGGGATAAGATTTTTAGCATTATCACCATTCATGTAGTTTCTATCTTGTATGAATACTCTGTGCCGCATAAACTGAATCCTCTGGACGAAGTTTTTTGCACTGTGAACATTCACATGGTCTCCTGTATGAAGTTATTATGCTGCAGTAAACTGCCCTTCTGAGAGAAGGGTACTGAGCACGGTGAGCATTCATATGGCTTTTCTCTAGTTTAAGTAAGTATGTGCTTCACTTAAAGTGTTTACAACTTTGGACTGTAGGAGAGTTTACATAGTGGTCCTGGGGTACAGAAAGATTAACAAAGAGGATATATGTGTCATAGGTGGAGGGAACGAGGAGAAGTGATAGACCAAATTGGAGGTGGAAAGATGGAGGGAAAAAAGATTTTGAGTGATCGGGGCCTGAACATGCAGGAAGGTGAAAGGTGTGCAAGGAATAGAGTGAATTGGAACGATGTGGTATACTGGAGTCGACGTGCTGTCAATGGATTGAACCAGGGCATGTGAAGTGTCTGGGGTAAACCATGGAAAGTTGTGTGGGGCCTGGATGTGGAAAGGGAACTGTGGTTTCAGTGCATCATTACAATGACAGCTAGAGACTGAGCGTGAATGAATGGGGCCTTTGTAGTCTTTTCCTAGCGCTACCTCGCACACATGAGGGGGGAGGGGGTTGTTATTCCATGTGTGGTGAGGTGGCGATGGGAATAAATAAAGGCAGACAGTATGAATTATGTACATGTGTATATATGTATATGTCTGTGTGTGTACATATATGTGTACATTGAGATGTATAGATATGTATATTTGCGTGTGTGGACGTGTATGTATATACATGTGTATGTGGGTGGGTTGGGCCATTCTTTCGTCTGTTTCCTTGCGCTACCTCGCTAACACGGGAGACAGCGACAAAGCAAAATAAATAAATATATATATATATATATATATATATATATATATATATATATATATATATATATATATATATATATATATATATATATATTTGAAGGAATAGTGGTTCCAACAATGTTATATGATTGTGAGGCATGGGCTAAAAACAGGGTTGGGTGGAGGAGGGTTGATGTGCTGGAAATGAAATGTTTGATGACAATATGTGGTGTGAGGTGGTTTGGTCGAGTAAGTAATGAAAGGGTAAGAGAGATGTGTGGTAATAAAAAGAGTGTGGTTGAGAGAGTAGAGGGTGTGTTGAAATGATTTGGTCACATGGACAGAATGAGTGAGGAAAGATTGACAAAGAGGATATATGTGTCAGAGGTAGAGGGAATGAGGAGAAGTGGGAGACCAAATTGGAGGTGGAAGGATGAAGTGAAAAAGATTTTGGGCGATCGGGGCCTGAACATACAAGAGGGTGAAACGTGTGCAAGGAATAGAGTGAATTGGAACGATGTGGTATACCGGGTGGACGTGCTTTCAGTGGACTGAACCAGGGCATGTGAAGCATCTGGGGTAAACCATGGAAAGTCTTGTGGGGCCTGGATGTGGAAAGGGAACTGTGGTTTTGGTGCATTACACATGACAGCTAGAGATTGAGTGTGAACGAATGTGGCTTTTTCATCTATTCCTAGGGCTACCCCGAGCGCACGCGGGTAGGGAGGGAGCTATTTCATATAGTGGGGTGGTGACAGGAATGGATGAAGTCAGCAAGTATGAATATGTACATGTGTACATATGTATATGTCTGTGTATGTATATGTATACGTTGAAATGTATAGGTCTGTATATGTGCATTTATGTATATACATGTGTATGTGGGCGTTTATGTATATACATGTGTATGTGGGCTTTTATGTATGTACATGTGTATGCATGTCGGTTTGGGCCATTCTTTCGTCTGTTTCTTTGTGCTACCTTGCTAACACGGGAGACGGCAATTAAGTATAAATGAAATAAATGTATCACGTACTATTTTATTTTGTTATAATTGATCGCTGTCTCCCACATTAGTGAGGTAGCGTCAGGAAACAAATGAAGAATGGCCCATCCACTCATATACACATTTATATATACATGAATGCCCACACATGCACATAACATATACATATACACACATGCACATATTCATACTTGCTTGCCTTCATCCATTCCTGGCGCTACCCCATCCCACAGGAAACAGCAATCGCTACCCCCTGCTTCAGCAAGGTAACGCCAGGAAAAGACAAAAAGGCAGCGTATAATTACCAGTGTTAGTGGACTCATCTAAATGTGGTTACACTTTGTGTGAAAAGTCACCTTTGATGAGATTCTATCATCATTAGTGGATGAAAAGGAGTAAAATCTTGTCAAAGAAATTCTCACTCCAGAGGAGTCTTGTTTGTTCTATGCTACTGATTGTAGCACAGCCTTTAAGCTCCAGGAGTTTTGTAAAAGGGGTCCTGGGGTTATATGGCTTAAAAATATAACTGCCTGGTTATTGGATATATGCTCAATTTAGATCTGTTGAATGGATCTGATGTTTATAGTATTATTTATCCTAGGGATATTAGATTTAGTGAAAAATGGATACAACATCACTTATCACAATTTAACTGACTGTAGATGTTAAAAAAAAAACTTACAGCAAATGTAATACCAGAATTTTATTAAAAGTCCTTTGAAAAGCATCTTTTGTATCTTCATATCCATAATCTACCAGTACAGCACACAAGTACTTGTACAGTTAGGGAGGGCTTCAGTAAAACTTGTAAAGTGGTGGAGGGAACATATGTGCCATTGCATATAAGACTGTCCTTTTCCAATGCAAAGCCAATATGGTGGAACACTAAGAATGCAAGAGAGTCATTACCCAGTCAATTGGTCTTGTAATAACTGAAAATGGTGACTCGGTTCCTGACAACAAAGAAATGGCTAAGATTCTTATGATTATTTTTTTTTGCATTTGTATTCACAAATGAAGATGCAGCTCTTGTCCTGAATCCAGTTCCATTGCTAACAGAGGAAAACATTTTGCTATGTTTGGACATAAGAGTTAAAATATACTATTATTATTCATTTATATATTTTGCTTTGTCACTGTCTCCAGCATTAGCGAGGTAGCGCAAGGAAACAGATGAAAGAATGGCCCAACCCACCCACATACACATGTATATACATACACGTCCACACACGCAAATATACATACCTATACATCTCAACGTATACACACACAGACATATACATATATACACATGTACAGAATTCATACTGTCTGCCTTTATTCCTTCCCATCGCCATCCCGCCACACATGAAATTACAACCCCCTTCCCCCTCATGTGTGCGAGGTAGCACTAGGAAAAGACAACAAAGGCCACATTTGTTCACTCAGTCTCTAGCTGTCATGTAATAATGCACCAAAACCACAGCTCCCTTTCCACATCCAGGCCCCACAGAACTTTCCATGGTTTACCCCAGACGCTTTACATGCCCTGGTTCAATCCAGTGACAGCATGTCGACCCCAGTATACCACATCGTTCCAATTCACTCTATTCCTTGCACACCTTTCACCCTCCTGCATGTTCAGGCCCCGATCACTCAAAATCTTTTTCACTCCATCTTTCCACCTCCAATTTGGTCTATAAAATATAAAATATACTATAAGAAGTAAGTGGAATGAAAGTAGATAAAACAGCAGGACCAGATAAGTTTTATCCGGGGACAATGAATGAGGCAAAAAATGAGGTAGTTGTACCCTTGACTGCTCTCTTCAATATATTACTCTGCTATGGAGAGAGTTCTAGAGGGATGGAAACTTATGAATGTAACACCCATTTTCAAACAAGTAATAAATCCCATCCCAAGAAATTATCGTCCAATTAGCTTAATGTCTATAGTTGATAAACTTATTGAAACCATCATTTGGGACAAGACTGTAAACTATTTAGAGAAGCACTACGAAATAAATGACTCATCATGTATTTCAATTCATATCTAACAAATTTGCTTAATTTCTTTAAGGATATTGATAAGTGGAAAGTTTTACATAACAGTAGTAAAAATGAAAAACAAAGTTACAGCATGAATTCTCTTGGGGCCTGGATGTGGATAGGGAGCTGTGATTTTGGTGCATTACACATGACAGTTAGAGAATGAGTGTGAGTGGATGTGGCCTTTTGCCCTGTTTCCTGGTGTTTCCTCACTGATGCAGGGGTGGTGATGCTGTTTCCTCTGGGACAGGGTGGCAATAGGAATGGATGAGGGCAAGTAAGTATGAATATGTACATGTGTACATATGTATATGTATGTATGTATGTATATGTTGATATGTATGTTAATATATATGTACATGTATGTATATATGTGTGTAAATGAGTGGATGGGTCTTTCTTTGTTTCCTGGCACTGCCTCGCTGATGCAGGAAATGGCGATAAAGTATAATAAATATTAATAATAACTTGAATTACAAAAGGATGATGAGAATAAAGATTTGGGTGTAATAATCGCTGTTGATGTAAAGCCAAGTAAACAGTGCAAAGAAGCATTCAAAATGGGCAAACAAAATTCTTGGATTTATAAGTAGGCTACCAAATTTAAGTCCATGGGAAATTATCCTTAGCCTTTACAAGTCACTTGTGTGTCACAATCTTGATTCAATACTGAACTCAGTTTTAGTCACCCTACTTGATGGAATGAAAAGAGCACAGAGGCAAGCTACCAATATGTTTCCTGACTGAGAAACATATCCTTTGAGAGCCAACTAAAGAACCTAAATCTGTTTAGTTTAGAAAAGAGAAGGTTCAGAGGTGATCTAATACATTCAAAATTATCAGAGGCTTTGATAATCTTCATCTAATGAATTACATATGGATAGATATATCTGATTTCACTCAGTGTAATGGTTAAAAACTTGTGGGCAAATGTTTTACCTTGAATGAGTCAAAGTACTTTTTCATCAATAGGATTGTTAACATCTTGAATGATTTACCAATTAGAATAGTTGAAAGAAGTACCAAAATATGTTCAAGGACAGACTTGATGAATATTTCACATGAAATCCACAACTAACAACTTTTGTGCCTCCTTAGCAACAGGAAGAATTTATAAAATCTTTCTCTTTCAAATATGAATTTCTACGAGTTTCTTATATCATCCAATATCAGAAAGTCTCGAAAGGGCCTAGTTGTCTGTTGCTGTTTGAAATCCTTTATACTTCTTTCTGTATCAGTATATGTCTTTTAAGGTCCCAGAACATGGCCCATGGATGATTCCAGGTTAGATTTTATTTCTGTTAGAAGGTGCTAAGAGGCAGTGTATCATTTACACCAGATGGGTTGTGAACTATAACTGTGTGGCCAGCAAGGCTTTGTAGAGAGCTATAGGTTTGTGAGAGGAATCAATGTTATTCACTCTATCTGAAGTGTACACCATTAACTGCAGACTTAAGTATGTGGGAACATGGTTCCACAAAGTATCCAGGTCCTTGATAGGAGCTTATGTTGACAAAGTGCCTTGTGGAATAAACGTCATAAGCATAGCTTGAAACAGACAATGGTATGGATATCTTGATGTTAAAGGCTATCCTGAACTTATCCAGAGTGCTATTTTCTCTTTCATTCAGTGAAATAAAAACTATAACAAAACTAAGAAAAAGAAAAAGAAGCAATTGTGGCTGCAGCTCAAGACTGACTAAAAGTCTTTAAATGTCTTGCTGTAAATATTGTTGCATCTAGTATGACGTGAATATATGCCTTTGACAACTGTTTCAGTGATTCTGACTGGAGCTCTGTGCTCCAACTCTTCCTGTTGATTCAGAAAATGACAAGAGAGAGAGAGAGACTAGAAGGAATGATTGGATAACCCAGTAGACATTGTCAGTTGATCCCGCTCATTGATATAGAAAAGACAAAACAGGCATGCAAGTGGGCGCAGGCCTCTCCACCATCACCAACTCTTGGACTTGGTCAGGCTCAGAGTGGTGGCTTCCCTGGAGTCAGAGAGGCTGCATTTCATGAGAACCTCTCTTGCTGGGAATACTATCTGGGAGGAGGAAATCTCCTGATGACACGTAGTTGTTGCATGTGGCAAGTCTGGGACCTAAACCACTAATGAGGCTGTGAGTATCCTGTGTTCTTCCTCTCTGAAGTCCTATTATCGGTTCTGGAGACAATGGCATCACCTGGCAGTCAATTACGTACTGTTCTAGTGGGCTTGCTGCTGGCTCCTGACAATATGCATATTCCCCGATGACTTCATTGACAATCTGCTGTGTCTTTGTACCGAAATCAAAGACAATGAAGATTGACTACGGTCTTTGTAGACAAAGTTTAATGTATGTGGTGGTTGATTTCACACAGTCACAAAGTATCACTTAGCAGAATTGGAGGTATCGTTGAAGACATCAAGGAAGTTCTTCCTGGGAAGCCTTGCTGTATTTCTAAGTTGTTTTTGGTTTGCCACAGGCTCACTGAGACTTTTATGTTTGCAAAATGTGTGACTGCTTTGGCTGCCTTGTCCTAAATCTCATTTCTCTCGATTTTTACGTGGTTGAGGATCAAATGGAGGACGACCTGGTGCTCTTGAAGCTGGAAGCTTTGGAGTGTCACAAGGATAGAGGAAATGAGTTTGATCATGTCTCTTAGATATGAGTGCTGCAGTGCTTGTATGGCTGTGTTGAAGTGTGTGTGGATTACAACAGGCTTGGAGTGTTCCATCAATGCATGCTGCAGAGCTTTGGATATTGCTATTGGCCCTGTTGGTGGAGTGGCGCAGCCATCCATTAGTCTTCAGACAAGAGTCTGATCTTGAGTGTGGAAGGTTGCTCTGGGCCTTCCTTCCCTCTGGTCTAATGAGCCATCTGTGAAATATGATGCTACTTGTGGTGGTGTTACAGCAGCCATGGCAACTGAGCTGGACACTGGACCTACCATCTCTGAGTGGTGTGACTGCAATGATGGGTGAGGGGGAATCCACTGTGATGGATCAGTGTACTCATTGATGCCAGTGTCTTCTATGTTCTTGATGTATGAGATTGCCTGCAGATGGTGAGTAGTGTTGGCTCATACTGTAGCTTGGTCTCCATTTGTAAAGTGCAGATCTTTTCCATAAATGTGCCCCAAGCATGGTTCTAAGGGCGTTGTTTTGGATTACCTCCAACTTGGTCACCTGTTCGTCTCTCAATTCAGTGAGTACCGGGGCACAGAAATCCACTAATAATCTGATGGCGTAAATGTTGGCACCAGTAGCTGGAATGATGATCGACCTCATGAGACTCTGCCCGCTTTTGGCCTTATGCCGGAAATACTCTAACTGTGGCTTAAATGTTAGCTTCTGGTAGAGCATCCTGTGTGTTGTGGCTGGCTGCACAGAGGGCCATTGCTCTTGACTCTGCTGGGTTGATCTTGAGGCCAAGTCAGATGCATTTGTTTTTATAAGATCGAGCGCAACCTGGACCTTCTCGAACACGCATGCTCCTCTTGCTAAGAATTGGCGTCCAGTCAACCAATTACCTATCCACCGAGTTACAACCCCATCAGTGCCAGTGACTTGAGTTTTGCAAGTACACTTTGATGTGGAACCTTAACGAAAGCTTTTTGAATATCTAGATAAATGACATTAAGTGCTCTACTTTTGTTGTACATGATTACATCATAAATCATGCAAATTTGTCAGACATGAGAAATTTCGTCGAAAACCATGCAAAGAATTGTTTTATTAAGGGGTAATCCACTAAAAGGTTTACAATTCTATCTCGAATAATGATTTCCATAAGATTTTCAACTTCAATATCCGGGCAACAATTTATTACCTTTTTTGTATATCGGTATTACCCTGGCAAACTTCCATTCATCTACAACTTTTCCCGTAGCAAGTGAGCTATTGAAAAAGGCAGTCATAAGCTTAACTATCTCATTTTTCACCTCTTTCATTGTTCTTGGATAAAGCATATCACGGCCTGCCGTTTTATTTTCATTCCATTTATTGCTGACAGCTGGTCTTCAGGTTTTATGTTAATTCATTGGAGAACGTTCTTCTCTCTTATCAGTTACTGAAGGTACCTTCAGTTAACTATGCTGGAGCATATAATAACCTCACTTAGGGGTTTAAAATGCAACTAGCCTTCCACATAAAAAATATAATAGTATACTTAACATGTTTTCTTTCAAGCAAAAAATAAATAAATGAAAGAAAATGAACTAGTCATTTACATGGGTAACATAACTATTACTAAGTTTCTTTTGGTGAGCTTAAAGAAGGACAGATTCAGAGGTTAGATTTGGGTTCTTCTAGGTTTGAATCTATTTATCCATGAAATCCAAAAGCCAACCTTTGTTTATTTACATTGCTTTGGCTACTTGGTCTCGATGAACGCCACATTTTCCTTCATCTTACAGCATACTCATTCAAGTCTGCCACATCACAATCAGTTATTAATCCATGAAATGTTCAAGTCTGCCATATTACAATCAGTTATTAATCCATGAAATGTTCATTTGATATATCCAAATATTTATATAAATACTAAGGTTATTATTATTGATTATGAGCATTATTACTGGTTGTATTTGGGAAGGTGCACAAACGTTAGGATAGTGATGAACAGATGAGACAGGGAAAGAAGTCCTGTGAGGTTGTATGGAGCGGAGCAAACGGAGTCTGAATAATGGAGGATGTGGAAGAGTAGGAGAGTGAGATTAGAGTAGAGGAGAATTTGCGGGAGTGGTATAGCAGTGGTGTATATGCAGACTGGTTGGTTAAAAAGGGGGCTTCATAGCACAGGTGTATGTGTGGAATAGTGAGTGGAAATGGTGTGGTTTAGCAGCACTCTATGTTTAGAATGGTAGACGGGGTTGGCAAGAGTGGATACGGGGTGTAGGTATAACTGGCTGACAGAGGTGTAAACTAGGTGGTAGCTGAAGGCGTGAAGAGGGTTATGATGACATACTGCTAGCCTTGCTAATGACCACTAACACGGAAGCCCGTGATAAGGGGGAACAAAGAGCCATCCTCGTAAGGTGTCGCGCCTCGCTGCTCGTGTCGCAGCTGTGGTGTCTGACTGAGGAGACAGGTACAATATGGTCTACCATTACAGTGAGGATCTCAAGCGACGAAGTGTTCACCAAGTAATACTATGACTTCATAAAACTTAAGTGAACGCCCAAGGTTCATCACGTGTCTGAGCTGAAGATTATCTGAAATGTTCACTAATGGTAAAGATGGTCAAATGTTCACTAATGGTAAAGATGATAAAATGTTCACGAAAGATAAAGATTGTCAAATGTTCATGAACAGTAAAGATTGTCAAATGTTCATGAATGGTAAAGACTGTCACATGTTCACGAATGGTAAAGATGGAAAATAATATCTAAAGAGAAAAGCAATAAGTTCTGATCGATTAAAGTAAGTCGCCCTCTAACAAAGACAGCTTCACTTATCCCTCCACAAACACATCTTCAGTACATCCTTAATAAACCTAAGTTCACTTCACTCTTGACAAAGGCATTTTCACTACATCCTCAACACCTCTACCTTGGACTCAGCTCTTAAGGGTTAGGTCAAAATCCAGGGTTGTGGACTGTTGGAAAGAAAACCAATGAAATTAAGAATTACAATAAGAAACTGTGCAAAACCATTATCTTATCCCTCCCATAGAAGAAAAGGTCATCGAAAATTCCGCCAGAAACAGACCAGCCATACCATTAACATTCGCTTTTCCCCTTGAAATGCTCGGCCAAACAAACAAGTGTAATGACTGTAGCTGCCTGAGCAGCAAAGAAAGCGAATGTCTCTGAAATCATTCTCTACCACATAAGAATGGCAGGGAAGAAATCAGGAGTTATGGGGATGAAATATTAATGATGTCGATTCGTTTAAGAAGTGCTAGAGACATCAATAGTGACATGATGGCTTTAAGAGCGTCGAAGTTAGCTTTTCTAGAGACTCTCAGCGTCCATACTGCGACGAGCAAGATTGATCTTGGAGCAGGTTTACGAATTTATGAACTTCAATCCCAGTGGTTGTCGGTTAAGCTGAATGCCAAATAACTAAATACCTTTATGTGACCCAGTTCACAGTATGAGAGAATCTTATGACGCATAGACTGTTGAGTAACAAAGCCTTAACTATGGTTGAGTTTCAAACACAAATCAGACGACAGAAACAGGAGCCACCGTCCTGGAGGAGTTGCAGATTATTACGGTCTTCGTCAAGAGTCACCAAGTCACGTCCTGAGGTTACTGAATGCCATGACTTTCTTTTTCTTTTTTTTTTGGTCAGATCATCCTCTCTGGAACGAATGAAAAACATGCCAACGATCGTTCCGCTGGGCAAGTGTGTGTGTGTGTAGAAAATTCTTCTTTGTTTCGTATCTGCGCATGTAAAATGGCGAGCAGCAGCGATGAATGCTGCGTAAAGTGCATGGATAAATGTACTGATCAGCTGTGGCAGTAAAGTGTCTGTATGAGATGGTGATATGCCTGTTTACAGAACTACAAAGCACTCCAGTAGTCTAGACAGCGGTGACAGTTTAAACAGTAGACAACTGAGACAGTGCTGTTCAGACAACAGATCACAGTGTATCGGTTTAGAGAGTAGACAGTGGGATGGCAATACAGAGAGGAGATAGTGCTACAATTATCTAGACATCAGACCTTGGTCCACAACATAAGACAACATACAGCACTGTGAGCAGCAAATGACAACAATACTATTGACTGACGAACGCACAACAATACTTTTGACTGACGAACGCAGCACGCAGTATCAAAGACCGCAGCGAAATAGTTTTACAAGACATTAGGAAAACAGTTTCGAGAAGACCGCTGCACAACATTCTCACACAAAACCACATCGCACCAGTTTGGACAACCCTCCCACGGCAGTCTCACGTCTCAGCCACCTAAATCCTGAGGTTAATCATGTGTGGCCGAGTAAGCGGCCACTTCGTTAAGTCCGCTCTATCATTACTTTCTATCTTCATTTGCCTCTTTTTTTTCTATGATCTTAATTACAATGATTTTTCTCACAGTGTCATGGAAATTGGCCAAGATATAAAAGTTGATACGCGCATGACGAGACAATAATCTCTCTTAGGGACAGCGTAATGAGACGACGAGTTTGGTGTCCATTACGACGGTGGGTAATCTAGATTCAAAGGCTTTACCTACTGCTGATACAAAGTCTTTAGCTACTTATAACTCAACTTAAATCTTTTGATTAATCGAACAAAAACGCATCACACAGAGATTAACGGTACAAATGGCAAGTTCAATGAATTGCACAGTCATCATTTTCTCCAAATATTCTGGCATTTCTCACAAAACTAATGGCATTCCTGTTCCTCATGCAAAACTAATGGTCATGAGCGGCCTACTTCCCTGCGCAGCAGAGACGACCTGCGAGTTCGGTGACAGAGTGAGAACACTGTTACTCGACGACCTCCCAGCCGGGTAGTATGTTAAACATTAAGCTTCTAAATCAGAAGCTTTCGTTCTAAATACTCATATACAGCATCAAGAAGCTGTATTCTGGAATTAGTGAGATTAACTGTCTCAGAAATGACCACAAACCTTTTGACAAAGAGGAAATTTTCAAGTCTTCAGGGACCAGCAACATCTTGAAATCTAGGAACATGATGTTTCCAGCTGGAAGTAAAAGAGAAATTCGACAGACGCAAAAGTTTCAGCCTTCAACACCTGCCTTCCGGACCGCCACAAGAGTCGGGGCAAAAAGCAGAAAGAAAACAAACCCTCATCCTTCCCCTTCATTAGCCGGCTCCGCCCTCCTACTTACCGACCTTTTAGCGGAGACAGAAGTATCGTTTTAACGAGCATGTTCCATCCAGAGGTGTAGGAGCAGCCTCGCTGTGACAAGATGTAAGAAATAAATGGCGTCGAGAAGAAATGAGTTCACAAAATGAATTATGGTGCCGTCGTCTTTTGAGGGCTATTAGCGTCGCCTAAGGAGAGGGGAGCAAGGAAGTCATGTGCTGGGCCTTCCCTAGTCTTGCCTGAGAGAACATCAGCATTAGTGCTGTTATGAATGACCCCCAGGAAGATGATAAGCGGCAATAATCCCTCTTAAGTCTCATAATGAGAGGCATCTTAGGCGGGACAATCTTTTCTACAGCGAGAGGAAAGCGGATCGTGTGTGAAGCGTTACTTTCAGACGATGCAAAGCAGAGATAAGCTGAGAAGCAGGAGAGACGTACCTGACCGTCGTGTTGGCTGCGATGGATGAACTGTCAAGCGTTACCTAGTGGTTCGGTCGAGTTAATGAAGCTAAAAGTGTTTCGAACCGTGAGATGACGCGCGCTGGCCAGTCCTGTGCCCCACGACACGGACCTCATGAACCACGATGGGAGTGAGGAGGAAATGGTGGCGTCGAGTCCGTGTCAACCGTGTGGCGCACGGGATTACTAATTTGCCATCTGAGATACAAGCGCTTCGCTCCACTATGACGCAGTTTCGTGATCCGTGTCTTTTTCACTTTGCTCTGAGCAACACAGGTTTCCTTTATCGTGAAAAAAGGAAAATTTGTGGTGTCAGTATTGAAATCCATTAGAATATCCTATTTCCAAATAAAGGCACGCATGAGGCCCATTCACCAATAACTAAGCCAAGAAAACACACGAAAACAGAAAAAAATCAAAATAACCAGCACACACAGCCAGCATCAGGGTGAACCATGGAGTGAGGATGTTGATTAATAGTAGCACACGCCCGAAGCGGGTGGGGGTTTGCCCAGGCCGGGCTACAGGCGAAGCTGACGGCGTCATGTGTCTCACGCGAGTACAAAGAAATCCCATCATCATCTAAATTCAGTTTTCTTGTCGAGATGACCTGCCCGGTTGCGTCACAGAGACTCTTCTAAGAAATGGATGTTCTCCTAATAACTCTCTGCTCACAGCCTCCAAGTCTGGATAAGAAAATCCTGAAAGACGAAACCAAATATGCTCACGAGTTACATTATGCATGTTAAATGCACACTTTGGACGGTCATTTTGTGTTTTTTTTCATGGGTGATAAACATGCTTACAGAGCCTGAAGGTATCTAACATCCAGGTCACACAACATATCTTGCGAGACGATGGATCTCGTCAGACAAAAGAGGAGCGAAGTTTGGAAACAGAGGCAGTAGAAGGTGTACCGTACGAAGGGACAACCTTGGGAAAGGGCAAGAAGGGATGCTATAAGGGGAGAGTCTGGAAGATGCAAGTCAGGGATGAGGGAAGGTAAATTTGGAGGGGTGACGCGGGAGGATGATGGCGAGCACTTCCCACTCTCGGTCAGGAGGTACAGACAACCAGGGGCCCCCCCCCTCCAGAACACCTTGCTGCTTTGAAACGTTCCTCTCCGCCTAAGTTAATAATCGTTAACCAGGATTATATACTTTACGGAGATAACAGCAAGAAGGACAAGTTCTTGTTACGGGTAATGGCTAGGAAGGATTAGCTCTTCCGTCTCAAGCTATAGCTAGGAGGGACCACTTCTGCTTCCCAGACATTATAAGGAACAATGCTTCCCTCTCAGAAATCAGGTACAAAGAAACAACTCATCTCTCTCAAGTACTAGTCAGTTTGAACCAGTTCTATCTCTCAGGCAACTGTTAGGAGAAAGTAATTCTACCTTATACATTACTCATGAGGGATCAGTTTTCTCTCGAATAATAGCACGAGTGGATCACTTCTCATCGACACAAGATCTGGGAGAGACGAGCCCTTCCTTGGACACTTCTTGGTAAGGTCATTCTCTTTCACCTTGGCGCAGCTGGTGAGAACAAGAGAGAATTTCTCGTCTTATCAACATTCAGAAGGGACCAATTTTCCCCGGATAGGTGTCACCGCTGGGTAGGAACTAATTTCACACCGACACGATAACATAACAAGAATCTGAGCTAGAGGGACTCCAGCCAGCAGCAGGGTAAAGGTCACCAGAGGTCCTTTTCTTTTAAACTTTCGCTCCACCTGCACATCTCGCTTGGCACTGTCTTCCCTACGGATTCCCTCGAGGGTAATGTGGGTTACGTGATCAAGGCTGTGGCCAGTGGGTCAGTAGGTGGGTTACAGCAGCTTTTCGTTCATAAGCACACCTGCACCATCACCAGTGTTATCACCTCGTTACACACTTAGCTCTAGTTTGTATAGTGTGTTGGGTGTGGCAGCAGTGGAAGCATCAGCAGTCAGCCCTGCTAGCATGTTTAATCCTACAATGGAACAATGTGAATCTTGCTGCTTTATGAAACAAAGTGTAGGATCGTAACAGCTACTCGTCCCTCCTTTATCTTAATATCGTTACTTTGTCGATTCTCCTCTTCCCATGCCGTTTATACACCTTCCTCTATGTAATCTTCGCATTTCGTCCCTATTTAGTTTTATGTTTTACTTCCTAACTCCTCTTTTTCACACTATCCCATGTAACCCCGTTCTTCCATTGTACGCCCTTCTGCTTTGTTCCAACATTTCCATCTATCTTAAAGTAGGAATACGAGTTACTATCACTGTTTGCCATTTGGTAACTTCGTCACATACCATCTGGTCTTGTGTCTTTCCCAGGTACTTCTCTGTTCAGCCTTCTTTGTTTCTTTCTCTCACATCCTTCCAGTCTCTCGTTCTCCATTGCTACCTTCTCATTCATCTCCCTAGCTTCCCATACATTCGCTCAGTATACCCTGACATTTTTTCCATCCCATATGACAACACATCAGATGCGACAAGGTTCCCGCTCTCGTGTACAACTTTATCTCATCATAAATTCTGGCAAACCTCTTATAACACTAAAAGACACAGACCAGAGGGAGAGGATGGTCAGGTCTAGGAAAGACAGACCGGAGGGAGAGGATGGTCAGGTTGACTGGTTATTTGGTCTTTAGGCCTATCAACTTTCACCGTCATCCAGGCCGTCATCATCAAGTTATGACCGCCAATAGAAGTTCCTGAACACAGTCTTCAAGCGTTCAGGACAATTCTGAGATCATACACACCCTCGTATCATATGTGGCCCTTAAGACAGTGAGGGAGTGAAGAGGAGAGGATATTAGGGAGGGAAAGAGGACAGAGGAGGAGGAGGAGGAGAAGAGAAAAAGCACACGAGGGTAGGGGGCGGAAAAGATGAGGATAAAGACGGCGAAGGAACGAGTCTGGCAACAGTCAGACTGCCAGAGAATGAGTCAGCCAGCCATCTAACAAACGAGCCAGCCAGCCAGCAAACTAAATATCTAGTCAGTAAACAACCTAGCCAGCCAACGAACAATCCAGCCACTCGGAAAATGTGCCAGCTAGCCAGACAAACAAACCAACGAGCCAGCAAACGAGTCAGCCAGTCAGCGAAAGAGACAGCCAGCAAATGAACCAACCAGCCAGACAAGAAACAAGCCAGCCAGTCAGCAAATAAGCCAACAAGGCAGTAAACAAACCATCCAATGAACGGAGTAACCAGTATGCCATCGAGCGAACCAGCCAGCCAGCAAACAAGTCAGGCATGGAGGGGACGGACTAGAAAGTAAGAGCAAAGTACAGGCAGTGGAAAGGTTGCGATGGGGCGGGAAAATTGCAGAATATGACGGGTCCGGCGGGCTGGCAGGTGGAGGGAAGTGGCAAATTGCCTGGGAGATAATTACTACTGTAGCCCAGGGCAGCGGCGGACCACGCCCGCCTAGATAATATCACACCAACTTGTGGGAAGGATGCTAGCGCCTGGCGGGGGAGGGAAGGGAGTACACGTACGTGTGTATGTCAAAGCAGAGAACCAAGAGGAGGGGCTGGTGAAATGGTGATACTGAGAGAATATAAGAGAAAGGGGAACACAGAGATAAAAAGAGGAGAAAGAAAAGAATGAGAACAGGAGAAAGAGAATGGGAAAGAGGGAGGAGAGAGTTAAAGATAAAGAGTGAAAGAGAATGAGAAGGAAAGAAAGAATGAGTAAGAGAGAAAGAAAAGGGAAGTGAGAGAGAGAGAGAGAGAGAGAGAGAGAGAGAGAGAGAGAGAGAGAGAGAGAGAGAGAGAGAGAGAGAGAGAGAGAGAGAGAGATTCCCTGTTTATCACCTGGGCGGGGAACTGCCGTACAGAGAAACAGGCGAGGGTATCAGTAAGTCACGGGCATTACAGGATAATGATGCCACGACAACTTCCTGTGCAGCCGGCACACATCACTTGGCCCAAAGGGTGGGATAACTGGGCCATTTCCGGCCCATTGGAGGGGGGGAACCATCACACGACACTCGTACATCAGGGAGCTGAGACAGCATTAGAAACATCAGAGGGAAGATGATATTCCGAGGGGAACGAGATAGTAGCAGAAAGCAGGGAGAGATAGCATTAGAGAACAGGGGAATAGGATGAGAGAACAGGGAGATAGCTGAGGCCAAAAGAGATGATCATCAAAGAACAAACAGACACCTTAACAATCAACTTGATAACATAAGAGAGTACATCTAGCATGAGATACGAAGATGACAGCACAAGGAGAGCAAGATGGCGATATAGAGGAATATAGATGTCGTCAGGCAAGGCTGAAACCACTAAAAATAGCATCAGTGAATGAGAGGATGGCGTGCAGAGCCAAGATGCTGGAGCACAAAGAAAGTCAATACTAATATATATCAGACAAGATAGCAAGCAAGTGAACTTGATTCCATTATAACAGTTTAAGGATATCAACTTGCTAGTAAGGACATAACTTGAAATCCTCCAGCGAAAGTTTTATAAGGGAAACAATTTTCGTCTAGGAATACAAAAGAAAAAGCAAGATTACCAGTTCAGTAAAAAGCCTGGGATGAAAAATACAAAATGGCAAAAGAATATAATGCCAAAGCCCTACAACCAAAAACTCGTGACAGAAGACAGAATATGAAGACCCATGAGGAGGTAGGTACGCAGGGAGGGTAAAATTGCAGGAGGACGTTATCATAAGAGGAGGAGGAGGAGGAAGATATGATAAGTTGTGGCTAACGAAAGAACGCCACCACACGAAAAATGAACGCCACAACAAAATAAAACCACCACAACACGAAAACAGAACAGCACCACAAGATAGCAGTACGGCTCTAAAATTTAAAAAAAAAAAAAAAAAATTAAAAAAAAAAAAATAAAAAAAAATATTAAAAAAAAAAATAAAAAAAAAAAAAAGTATAAAAAAATTTAAAAATATTAGAAAAAAAATTAAAATAAAAAAAAAAAAATTTTTAAAAAAAAATAAAACAAAAAAAAAAAAAAAAAAAAAAATTAAAAAAAATAAATTTTAATAATAATAAAAATAATAAATAATTTTAAAATTTAAAAAATAAAAAAAAAATAATTTAATTTTAAAAAAAAATTAAAAAATTTAAAAAATTTAATAAAAAAAATAAAAATTTAAAAAAAATTAAAAATAATTAAATAATAAATTTTAAAAATAAAAAAATTAATAATAATAAAAAAAAAAATAATAAAAAATAATAAAAAAAATTTAATAAATAAAAAAAAATCAAAAAATATATAAAAATAATTAAAAAATTTTAAAAAATAATATAAATCAAAATAAAATTAAAAAATATAAAAATAAAAATTTTATTAATTTTAAATAAAAAATTTTAAAAAAAATAAAATAATAATATAATTAATAATTAAAAAAAATAATATAAAATATAAAATAATATTTAATAATAATAATAAAAAATTAAAAAATTTAAAAAATTATAAAAAAATAATAAAATAATAAAAATTAAAAATTATAAAATATAAAATAAAATTTTATAAAATAAATAAAAAAATTTAAATAATAAAAAAAAATAATAAAATAAAAATAAAATAATTAAATAATAAAAAATAATATAAAAAATTTTAATAAATAATAAAAATAAAAATATAATTTTCAAAAAAATAAAATAATATAAATAAATATAAAAAAAATTTTTAATTCATAAAAAAATAAAAAATTTTAAAAAAAAAAATTTAATATAAAATAAATAAAAAATATAAATTTTAAAAAATAATAAATAATTAAATAAAATATAAAATAAAATAATATAAAAAAAAAAATAATTAAAAAATATAATAAAAATAAAATAAAAAAAATAAAAAAAAAATAATAAAAAATAATAAAATAAAAAAAAAATAATATAATAATAAAAAAATTTAAAAAATATAAAAATAAAAAAATATATAATAAAAAATTTTATAAAAAAAATTAAAAATTCTAAAAAAAATTTTTTTAAAAAAAAAAAATAAATAAAAAAAAAAAATAATTAATAAAAATAAATAATAAAAAAATAAAAATATAAAATAAAAATCAAAATATCTTTATAAAAAATAAAAATTATAATCTTTAAAAAATAAATAATAAATTTAAAAAATATTTAAAATAAATAAAATAAAAAAATATTAAAAATTAAAATAAAATTATAATTATAATAATTCAATTAAAAAAAATAATTAAAAAATTATTAAAATTTAAAAAATTTAAAATAAAAATAAATATAATACAAATAAATAAAATAATAAAAAAAATAATAATAAAAAAAAAAAATATAAAAAAAAAAAATACCCCTTTAAATACAAAAATTTAAAATAAAAAATTAAAAATAAAAAAAAAATTAAAAAAATCAATTTTTAAAATAAAATTTAAAAATAAAAAATTATAAAAAATAATTAAAATTTAAAATAAAAAAAATAAAAAATTAAAAAATTTAATAAAAAAAAAAAATATAAATTATATAAATAAATAATATATAAAAAAAAAATAAAAAAAATAAAATTTAAAAATTTATAAAATTAAAAAATATAAATAAATAAAATAATTTAAAAATAATTTAATAATAAAATAAAAAAAAAATAATAATAACTAATAATCACAATGCTAATCATCATCATCGTCATCATATAATTATAATAACTGATAATCAATATTAACCATCATCATCATCATCATACTACTACTACTACTACTAATAATAATAATAATAATTAGTAATAATCATAATATTAATCATCATAACACTAATAATAACTACAGTAATAATCATAATACTGATCATAATACTTCAACTACTACTACTACTTATAACAGTAATAATCATAATATTAATCATCATAATAATATCAATAATAATAATAATGACAATTACTATTACCATTACCAGAAATAATACATACGATTCAATAATGACGCATCGATAAACATATAAATAAAAGCATAATGTAATCAGCAATCATGCTTCCCATGATCTATCATCCCTTTCACTATCCGGGATAGCACGGACAGCTGAGTGTTCTGCTCATGTCCACACACACACACACACACACACACAACTTGCATCACAAGACTGTATGTGGTTAGGTAAGGGGTGAACGTTCACTTTCGGTGAGGTCGTAACATTGTCAATGTACGATAATGAATGTAATTTCGTCATAGAACTTCTCACTCGAAAGTACCCCTTCGTTTTGCTTCTATTAATATGGCACGCAGTCATGAAACTGCAGGAACCCCCATTTTGCTGGGTTATATATGAATTACGGCTATAACCTATTCCAAACAACCTCAAGGGAGGATATACAGCTGGGTTAGCTTTGAGCCTACTGCTCGACCAAGGACTCTAACCTGGGCGGGCTTGTGTGTGACGCATGGTCAACAGGTTGATCACGGGGTGCACAATAAATATGCCAGTGTCTCCGGCACAAATCAGTCATGGTGCGCGAAAGCAAAACAAGACATGGAAGCCTACACATTCGTACAACCATCCGGTTTCATCTTTCTAGTTTTCATAAACTGGGATACAGCTTGAAGAGGTCATTTGTTGCAAGTGGTTTGTCTCCAGCTACTTTGTTTGCAAGTGAACGCAAACTCCCGTTTTCTCTATTACAACAATATCTATTGCCATCACATCTATTCTCATGAGTTACATGAGAGGAAACCTTTAATAACTTACTTTGAGAAGCACCATCAGGGAGCTTGCTGGTATAGTCCGTGAGTCGGGACCTCTCGAGACGGGATTCACTCCTGCAATCGGACAAGCATGCATCAGTAATTTTCAGAGAAGCCACGACAGCAGTAGTATTAGTTCAGCCTAACCATACGGGAGAAACTTTAGACGATAAAACATATATTCTTTTTAATGTTAGCTGAGACGGATATATATATATATATATATATATATATATATATATATATATATATATATATATATATACACTAGCCTGATCCAGGAACCCAGTTTATCGACCGACCCCCAAGGGTGGATGCACAGCTGGATTGTCAACTGCCGCAACCAGGATTCGAACCTATGCTCTCGACCCTGGGCGGCCCTTGAATGCGTCACGGTCAGGAACGCTAACCATTATACCATGGCACTCCTTCTTACTCTATCTTAAATAAATCAATCACGATCAACTTTATATTTGTAAATTTTTCTAATAACACCAGTACTCGTTTCCCATTTAAATTGAAAAATGAAATTTACTATAAATTTCTATCTACTTTGAACATCCTTTTGTTATCCTCTTCCTGGAAATTGAGGTTTCAAGGGTTACCTGAGCAATATGCCTAGTGTCTTTTGTTTCTTACACTCATGAAAAATAATATCTAACCACTACCCTAGTTGTTTTTCACATAATTCTCTACTCTCTATTGCTCTTAACGAGTCTACAACCTTTGGATAACTGTCATCACCTTGATATTTACGATAGCTTCGAACACGTATACATTGGCTAGCAGTCTCAGTCATTTCAAAGAAGTAAAAGGACGCTGTAAACTGAAAAACTGTACGCTCACCATGAATATAACTTCATAATAGGTCCTAAAAGGTCAGCGCCTACTGCACACTGTAGCTGTGCACAGAGGAAAGGAGTTAAGTTCTTACGATACGGACTAAGCGCATCAAAATTACCGATCAACGCGCCGTGGTGCCACAATCAATGGGCAGCGGTGCAGAGCTGTGTTGGAATGACTTGGAAGTCATTTCCGATGTGTTGACGTATGCAGCAGCACTCAGCTCTTCGTTATATAGAAATATTGATCGACACATTTATAATTCAAAATTCTCTCACCTAACTACGTGCTCATGAGAATCTGGTAAATAGTCATTTTCCAGCTGTGCAAGACGTTTTTAACATAATTAACTTGTCCCGGTAGTCCATAAAAATCAGGCTCAAGAAAACCTTCGAAAACTAGCAGCAGACGTAACAGTCTGCGTTCATTACTGGCACAGGGCGACGAACTGCTGGGTCAAGTTCATGGAAAACGTTTTCAATTTTTTTTTCTTTGCAAACTTTTACTTTCCCGTTCGGCTGCACTTTCCTGTCTCCTAGTCTTTTCACCAACTTCCCTAAATTTCCAGCTAACATTTCCCTTTTCAGTAAACATTTCAACAAATTCGGACTTAATGTCGAGGTGTGGACCTCTTAATTACATAAAAATATGAAAATCTATGCAAAAAAGTTTCTTAGTAAAAGATTCACTCTGCGGTGCCATGCGTCTGCGAAATATAATTCTTTTGCAACTGTGGAATACTGTATGGAGAATAAAAAAATATTTCAAGGGTTTTCTTTTTTCCGTCCTACGACATAGTGTAGGTGTTTCTGTGGTGTGGTTTGCATTAATTACAACTAGTTCACTGGCTAGGGTTTGATCCTAAGCGCAGGCAGACGGCGCACAGTTCATCTACTTATTCATCCCTTCTCTGATTTGCATATAAATGGATACCAAATTCGACTGGCGGAAAGCCCTACAGTTATGACAAGTTTAGCAAGACGAAAGGTAGTAACTCGGCTCGAGTTAATCCATGATGCTTTATTTTCTTGTTAGTCATTACAGAATAGAAGGAAAAATATATTCATAAACATTCACATGAAGACGATGAAAAGATCTCTGAATGCACACGGCAGCAAATTTACTGTACTGAGGAAAAGAAACAAAAAATAATACTTTTAAAACCGTATTAAAATAAGTAAGTGTAGATATGATGAAGACATTAGGTTAGGTTTTCATGTGCTTTGACGATTTCTGGATATGCTTCAAATGCTTTACAATAACGCTTCGTTTTCCTTGATCTTCACAGCCCTCCCCACTTTTGACATTTAGAATTCGCGGAATAAGAAGATAACAACCCAAACACGACACAGAAACATTTTTGTAATCAATTACATTATACTATCACTATACAGAAATATCATATTCTACGGTTGGATTCGTTGTGTAGCTACACGACATCTTTACGTCAACCACAATGATGGAAGCAAATCCTTGAGAAAAAAAATGTGAAAATATATAAAAATACAGACGCCTTATGAGCTGTTTTGTACTTTATATTTTACTGAAGGCTGACGACCTGACTTTCCGTCAAAAGCAAATCATAACGTTGTATTATGAACATGAACCTTTCAACACTTCTTTCAAGAAATAATGAAGTAAATGTCCCGCACGTGACACTTGTCAATATTGCTTTACTACATACTTTCGACATCTGATGAAATTACCTTAATGGAAATCCTGGGAAAACCACATTTTCCTATTCTCAAAGAACACTGATTACTTGACACGACACACAACACGCCTGTGATGTACTAAATGTAATGTGGTAACCGCATCTGTTGTTGACTTCCTAATGAAGGACCGTTCGGAATCAAACGAAATATTCTAGAATGTCTATTACACAAACAGTTTTTGCTCGATAATGCAGATGCTGATGGGCGAAGTTTATAAAACCTCTTATTCATTTCGCAATAACAGTAAAGTTTTCCCGAAACGGAAAAAAATACATGATTTAACTAGGCAATGAACACTTGATCTGACCAAGCGATGAATAAAAAGAGTTATCTCTTACGTACTTAACAGGAAAAGCGGTTCACTCATTACGAAGCTTCGACTCAGCCAAGTGGTTCACAATGAGGTCGGATATCACCTTTGAATACACGAAGCTTCGGCTCTGCCAAGTGATACACAGTGAGGCAGAATATCACCTTTAAAAATATCATAAACGCAATTGGCTGTCTGACGACGAACTCAGAAACGATCTAAATTACTCCAAAGAGCTACTGTTGAAAGACGCCTAAAGACTACGGCAACACAAGGAGCTGAAAGACACAATGGTAGATGACTCGAATCTTATGGAACTGGCAACTTCTACTCGCTAGTAACCATGTATAAAACCTACATATCAACGTCCGTGAATGGCTGAAATGATTTTTATCAACATAAATAAAAGAAATAAGATTGATAACTTGCAAGAACTCACTGGCGATGATTTATTTTTTTTTTACCAGACCACCCAGTCGTCAGCCAATCAGGCCTCCTGTTCTCTCTTTCTCATGTAAATCTCATGCAAGTCATTACCAGGTAAACTGGCCCAGCACTCCTAGTACGGTTTAGGTTGACATTTGAAATGTGATGCCAACGCAAACGTTCAGTTCGTAACACTAGGGGAAAACCTGCGCACACATTCGCACTTTACATTTACGTTCAGCTAATACTTCCGCAATTAACCCATAATAAGAACTGGCTTTATTGCGTTAATCAAGGTTAAGTACTGACTTTATCCGATATTCAGACGAAAGATAATCACTGTTTATATTTTGAATGATTACCATAAACGAAAGACTCGTTGTCATTAGCATAATCTTATAAAACACTGCTTAACATTCTGTTGTGGCCAGACCCAGGAACACGTCAGTCGAACACGGACTCACTCGACAGACATCTAAAACCTTCATCATAAAGATGTTTATTAGCCGCGGAAGTAGGCCGCAAGTGTTTATTTACACCATGGCTTTAATCGCTATGCCCAGACACGACTCTGCGTTGAAAAACCTATAATCAGGATTTCAAACCTCACAGTTTCTTATGATTAACAAAAACATTTTCCGTCTATATCATACTTTCCTTTTTCTTTCTAGTGAACATCTGCTAAACCAACATCACTAGTGTTCGCCAGCCTGCTGGACCGAAGGCAAAGAATCCCACTCGTGCAGCACATACCTACCTTCCCTCAAAACCCTATCTAGTTTGGGAGGTAAGTGGTGTGCTGGCAACCGCATATGACAATATGTCGGAGCTGCGGTCGCCTCAGTGTAAACAACATGATACTGACACATTCTTCAGCCCTCTAAGCGTTGAAATTGCAACCCAACTGACTACTTCAGCGACTCGGTAAGAATTTCTTCGAGGGTGAGAGGGGAGATCGCCTGCCCGACGTCCGTCACCACAATTACATTGTACCAACCAGTGCTGTACAGATACAAGAACTGTCCTACATCTACTGCTGTGGACCTCATAAACAATTACACTGTACCAACCAGTGCTGTACAGATACAAGAACTGTCCTACATCTACTGCTGTGGACCTCATAAACACAGATACAAGAACTGTCCTACATCTACTGCTGTGGACCTCATAAACAATCCAGGAACAAGTGCACAACTAAGCAAGCAAACAGCACAGTTTTCCCATAGTTATGTGTATGTCAACTACTACATTACTGTAATAAAACCAACGTGAAAATATGAATCACTTTATGTTCACCAGTAAATGCATAATAGTTTCAACAGTGTTACAGCAGTTCAACAAGTACGTAACTTTACATCACTTCATGTTCAACATTAACTATGTAATGTATGTCAACACAAACCTACCGCATCTTAGCCAATGTCAACTAATCTACACCATGTATAAACCATAACATTTGCTCTGTAAAACCAAAACTTTCGGTACTATGTAGTGGACTTCGCTCTTGTGCTCATCCAAAGCGAATAAGTATCCATCCCCACCTTGATCTTCAGTTCTTTTAACTGGTAAGTATTATGATCCCCAATTATGTAATTCCTCAACTGTATAATTTCAGCTGAATGGCTACCTGAATCAATAAAGCATTCTTTTTCATTAATTAATTTATGTGCTCCCATTGGTGACACGGAGAGAGAGAGAGAGAGAGAGAGAGAGAGAGAGAGAGAGAGAGAGAGAGAGAGAGAGAGAGAGAGGTCTCGGGAAAGGAGCAGGTGGTAGTGCACACTGTCAGCATGAGAACCGCACCTGCCTGTCCAGATTATCGACTATTAACAAGAATAAAGAACTCTAATTCTTCGTTATCATCAAAAGGAATGTGGAGCTACACAGACGTAAAGTGGAAGAAATGTGCATGAAGGCCTCCTCCACATTATAACTTGTTATTCAGCTGAGAGAGGAAAAGAGAGAGAAAATGGAGAATTAGAAACTCCGGGAAAATTAGCTTCGTTACCATCACGACGGATACCTCAAGGTGTCGCTGGACCACGGAAAGTCCACACAATCAAAACATACTGGTAACACTTTAACACAGCGATTATACACTAGTGACGCTGTAACATAGCGCGAATATACAAGCAACGCTTTAACACAGCGCGAATATACTGGCGACGCTTTAACGAACCGCGAGTATACTGTCAATGTTGTGGTATACCGCATTTTAGACACTTTCCTCTGAGCTGCTTTAGATGAAATTAAAAAGTATACAGTGTTGGTACTGTGGCTGGCGATGGGTAAGTGAGAGTAGTCATGAGATCCGGTGTGAGGGGGTAGGGGCAGCTGCTGGTGTCTACACCAACGACGTTATCTAGTTATCTAGTAATCTGCTTTGAAACATCTCAAGAGAGAAGAGGCTTCCAATATTTCAAGACACTGCCAGAACATTATATCATCTGATGAAACCACTTAAAGGATCAGGTTCTGAATGACTGGATACAAATTAGGTATTTTTTTTTTCCGTAGGCCTCAAAAGTGCAGGTCAAAGATGACTTTTACGCAGTGGTTATGTGTTTACACGTTCTGGTCAATACAGACAGCCGCTTTCTGATGTTAGCTGAGACGGCCCGGCCAGCTGAGGCCCTAATCAAGGCCATCCTATTAACGATATACTATATATATATATATATATATATATATATATATATATATATATATATATATATATAAGGCTGAGCCAGGTATCCATTTACCCTTGGGGTGGATGAACAGCTGGGTTGACTGCGGACCAACCACCGCACTCAGGATTCGAACCAATGTGCTCGACCCTGAGCGGCCCATGAACGCATCACTGTTAGGAGCGCTAATCGCTACACCACTAGAGTATTTAGGTCACTGAAATGTTTAGGAAGTTTTCAAAATTTATTACATGTATCTGTATATCATTTGTCTGGCCTTCTAACCAAAATTTGCTACTAGATCCGAGATGTGTCGTCAGAGAAGTTCAGGAAAATTGTGAAACAGCATAATATGTAAAACCCTAAGAAGATACATTTTTGAAGCATAGAGTAATAGTATGGGGAGAAGTATACAACTATCCATAAACAGTATGTATTCCTTATACAACAACCCATCAACAGTATGTATTCCTTATACAACAACCCATCAACAGTATGTATTTCTTATACAGCAACCCATCAACAGTATGTATTCCTTATACAACAACCCATCAACAGTATGTATTCCTTATACAACAACCCATCAACAGTATGTATTCCTTATACAACAACCCATCAACAGTATGTATTCCTTATACAACAACCCATCAACAGTATGTATCCCATATACAACAACCCATCAACAGAATGTATTCTTTATACAACAACCCATCAACAGTATGTATTCCTTATACAACAACCCATCAACAGTATGTATCCCATATACAACAACCCATCAACAGTATGTATTCCTTATACAACAACCCATCAACAACTGTTTATGTATTCCTTACATAACGGCCCACAAACATTATGCAATCCTTATATTACTGCCCATCAAAAGTATGTATTCCTTACGTAATCACCCATTAGAATGTTGCAAATCTAAGATTTATATTTCCATTACCCTACTAATTACTGCCCAATTAACACTTGAACCACAAGGTAACCGTCATTCAGATTCATGTCCAGTCGACTGCCAGTTGCCCATTTACCCCACCGTTCCAGTCGGCGGTGAAAGGCCCAAAGATGACCTACTAGCTTACATCCCCGCCGGACCCAGCTGACCTCACTCGCCCAGCACACGCGTCTGGCTACACACAAGGCATCACGGGGTGTAAAGGGGGGTGTTGGTTGTGGTTGGGGGGGGGAGGGGTAGTAGAGGAGGGGGAAGAGGAGCCAGACTTTGGGTCGACCTTTTAAGATCGATTTCAGTCTGCATTTAAGCTGATTAGCACAGCGACGTTATATCTATCGCAATATTCGTTTCTACTTGCTTTACGTGGTAGATATGATCTGATGTGGATGATCTTGCTGACCAACCGTCATACAAGTGATCAATATTAGAGACGCTACTTAATTAGTGGTCGATGAGTGCTTCATTTACCAATACTGGTTGAGCACCCCTAATTCGAAAACCCTAAAATCCGGAATGTTTCAAAATCCGAAACTTTTTGAGCGGCGTCATGACACAAGTGGAACATTCCACACCTGACCTCACTTGCCCACGTACAGCCTCTCATATGAGCAACTCTTGGGATAATCTGCTCTTGCAGCTGCGTCGCTGTAGCTTATGTGGTTGAGGAGGAACCCTGGCGGCGATTACAGTTACGCTGTTCATCCTATTCGTGACTCTAATGGGGTCCTACTGACAAGTTTCATGTCACGCTTGATTCAGTATGAAATGGTGATGGTGCTCGATTATATTCATAAATCAGTTTAGCAATCATAATCCATCTAAGTATCCATCTACAGGTATCTATAACCATATCTATCCATCCACTAACATGAACATATATCTGTTAGGCTGTCGATTCATTTGTAATTATGTATACGCAGTTTTTCTTTCGTTTTAAGTCTCTTCTTATATATATATATATATATATATATATATATATATATATATATATATATATATATATATATACTCGTGTTTGGATATGGTTTGTGAAAGTTTCAATCGTCGAGATTAATAAAGATGGACCAAACAAGTGCTTGCACTACAGTTGCTTTAGTGCTTCTGTACATACTCAAGATTCGTTTACAGCCAGATACATTATCTGCTGACTTCTTGATAGCCAGAGTATGAGGCCAACATTAAGATCATTTACATGATTGTGTCATTCTCTTTTTAAGTACCCACATAATTCAGTTTCTTTACAAAAAGTCTTCCATGTCCCTTTTTTTTTTTTTCTATCAAAACTTCAGTTAGCCAATGTTACATATCTTTTATTTACCAAAGCTTGAGCAGGTACTTCCGTATGAAAATGTTTACCGAACATAATTCTTCATGTTGAATCTTGAGCGAGATTTCCCTAGGGCAACTCATATACTGAGAGTAAGACTAAAAGTCGTGCTTGGATATACCAAGTCTCCTGGTCCAAGACTATGCTGGTTTTAACCTTGAGAAATATAACGGTTTGTATTACACAACACAAACACCCAGGCATACTTCCTGAAATTTCTACTTCACTTTTTCTCTTTTACGTAACTCTTACTCCCAGAACATGGCTATCTCTCCTCACTGAAAATATGTTAATAGGTTTCTTCCTCATATTTGCCGTCATGTAATTTCTAATGTATGCGCACTGCCAGCCAGCTGGACGGTACCTTTGGCATTGATCGTACAGAGAACAGCTTCCTTACAGTTACTGTGTGTGTGTGTGTGTGTGTGTGTGTCAGCTGCCGGCAGAGCCTTGGTGCCGATTCCAGCACCTGCAGGAAACAACAGACTGGCTCCTTATAGACCTTGGTGCCATCTGGCCAAGGAACCTGGCACGGCGAGGCACAGGTCGTCACTGGCAATAGGGACGAGCAACACTAGAGACGTGGGTCTAAATGAAAGTAGGAAATACACACACACACAAAGTATAATAAAAAAATATAAATATATATATATGGAAGAGGTAGTGGGGTGGGGGCTGTGTGGGGTGACAAAGAGGAAGATAATCCCGTCCTTTACAAAAACAGTGAGTGGAGAGTCACCCACAGGTGCGTTCCCTGTCGTCATTACCCTCACACACTCGGATAATGTACACAACGGAAACATAACAAGAGCTAAACTGCTTGACTTCTCTCGCTATGACTTATCTTCGAGTAAAGAATTACTGGGGAGTGTAAAAACAGTTTGGTCGAATTTCTCCAAAGCCTCAGTGATCATCGGTCACTGGGCACCAGTGTTGACAGAACAGCTGTAAGAAAACTTACTGCATTAAGTGAAGGAGAAAATGAGTATGGCAAGGAGGGAGGGAGTGCTCTGTGGCGGACCTGAGAATGATATTGTATTGAGGGAGTTAGAGCAACAGATCATGCTCAAGTATAATGACTCCCTCCATTACCCCAACAGAGAAATCTTCAAAGTAAAGAAAAAGAAAAGGAAGAGTGTTGTGCGATCGTTAATCCTGGAGACTGTAGACTACCCCTGCTCACACCTGGAGGCTACAAACTAACCATGCTTACACCTGGCGACTACAAACTATCCCTGCTCACTCTTGAAAAAATATGACACCTGTCCGAGGAACCAAGGTAGAGGGCGACGCACATATCCTGGACCAATCATAACACACTGGAGTAATAATATCCATGTTGATCTTCCCTTACCTGCACATCTACTACCCACCCTCACACATCTGAGCACCTTGTTGCTACATGACCGTCCTTGTTGCTACATGACCGTCCATGTTGTAAAAAGACCGTCCTTATTGCAAGATGACCGTCCTTGTCGCAAAACAGTTCCACAAACGTCATTATTCTTGGAGCATATGGCGGCCATGCAGCACAACAGCTGGTCGGAGGAGAGTATTCAAGACGACAGGTAAAGGTTTTGTATGGTAATCGCTCATGTTTGGTGTGGGAGGTTCATTGAGGTCAGCTCTGTACCAGAGTCAACCTGGTGGTCAGTCCTTGTGAAAACGGATCGGGAGACGCGTCAGCCTCGAAACCTCATACCGTTTGATATACATATTACGAAAGTATTCTATCTTAATGACTCTGTCACTTTACAATGGTTGGATCGGTGTCCAGTTTATCACAAACCTGGTGTGATTTCCGTGTTTCTCAGAAATGAACTCAAGTACATGTACCCCATACGAGGGTTCCTGGGTATCAGGGAAAACGCAAGACACAACTGTCGTCTCAAATATGGGCCTCATTTTCTCCAGGCGCCCCTGACTGCACCATCTGGCAACGAGTCTCAGCGGACGCTCGTGGTCTCGGGAGCCAACACCTTCATTAAATGGTTGTGAAGGTCAGGTCGGGTGACTAGTGGCATGCGCGCCGAAGCCTTGACTGTTGGCTAAGCCGAAGCCACTGGTCACTCACCTCACCTTGATGTCAGCACACGCCACCTAGAGCCTTTCACAATTACCAGAGGTTCTCATATCTGCTGTGAATGTAGCACTTTTTTTTTTTTTTTTTCTGATGCAGTGTGAGAGTATTAAGAGGAAGGATTGGTGGGCAGGTGAGGTGGGCAGGGTTGCTATAGAAGCAAGTTTTGTAAGCATGGTTGTCTGAACAATGATGTGTGTGTGTGTGTGTGTGTGTGTGTGTGTGTGTGTGTGTGTGTGTGTGTGTGTGTGTGTGTGTGTGTCTGCAGCTGGTACAAACATCTGTTGAGGGCGGAACAGAAACTGGATCACCAGAAACCCGGAAAGTGCGGCCAGCACCTGCCAACAACAGCCTTCACCTTTCGTAGTGTGCACGTGCCGCCTGCATTTCACTAACACCAGAAAAGAAAGACGAAAATACACACATCTACTGAAGAAACACCACCTTGTGCTCCCTTTTCAGGAGAGTGACTCTGTCAAATAAAGTGGCAGTTAAGACCCTGGAAGAAGTGTAGCCGTAGAGTAAGTAGCTATCATCAGTGATACAGGTGCTGAGGTCTCGTAAATCTTTCGTCTTACTTTCTCATTTGATTTCAGGAGGATCTGATACAAACGAAGAACACGTGTGTGTGTGTGTGTAGCGTCCTTACCACGTGTCACCTGAAGCGAGACAGATTATGAAGACGTTGACACAGTTAATTCATTGTCCTAAGGTATGAGCACTGTGTCATCCCTGCCTTGACCTAAGCTGACAAATAACCGTAAGGAAGTATCAAAAAGGCAAGTCTCTGACAGTCATATATGTACTGTGCTGCAACATTACCGAGGAAAATAAGATACACTACAGTTGCTTTTTAAGACAAAGAACACACACGGTCTCACAGATAAGTTTTTAAGACCGTCTTGAACACACCTGCCCTCTTGCAAGTTCTGAATATCAATGAACGGTAAGAGGAGGCGTTCTATCCGTACCGAAGGTCGAGTGATGGTAACATTCACTGTAGTTATGAACGGGGAGAGCTACATCAGGTTTATGGCATGTAGGGGGTCAGTGTTTTGTGGTCGTGTCTGTGCATGTATATGATCATACAATTAGATATATATAAAGACTTTCCATGTATGTATGATGAAGTATGGAAACGTGCAGGTTGTATTAGTAGTAGTCATAGCAGCAGCGGTATAATGGTAGTAGTAGTAGTAGTAGTAGTACTAGTAAAGGTAATTGTGTTTCTCTACTTTTCCTAAGACGGCATGAACAACTGAATGCCCTAATCAAGGCCATACCATTAACGATATATATGCATTCACCTTATCCTGATCCAAGTACCCAGGTACCTCATTATTCACCATACGGGGGCATGATGAGCTAGCAGCTGCACGTATGATGTGCACCACACGAGGGAGAGTGAAGTACTGTAGTGGTTGAATGTTACGATTCACATAAGTAGTCATATTCTGGTGCTCTTAAATATTCTGGTGAGCCACAGTTACAAGATAGGTCAAGATGGTGAGAACCACAATGTGTCAAGATCCCATGATAAGGGGCATCCCATGTAAATACATACAGAATGGTCGGTAAACACAAAAGCAGGTGTTATGCACACACACACACACACACCAGGAAGTATATATTTCAAGTACCCAGGAATACAATCACTTAAAACCGTATATGAAATGAAGATCGCATTAGGTACAAGGTGTACGCTTATCATCTCAGCGATCTGGAATAACAAACAATCACTAGTGCTTGAAGCACTCCAACGTTTCCTAATCTTATCAATCTAAACATTATTACCATCAATATACATTTACTCCCTGTGTATGATACTTTCCAGAGACTGCCCATCATTTTTTCAAGGTACAGGGACAAACGTCTTCACTATTCATTAGCACTCCAACCTGTTATCAGATGATTACAATATATAACGATCTTGTTGATGAATATACATCTTAAATAATTTTCGTAGTCTTGGCTCTAGCTGCTCTGCATGTCTGCTATGTTTTCAGACTCCTACTGCCTGGATCCGAGGCACGCGACTCGCTGCTTCTTCCCACTTCCCTACACTTTCAACTTTTCATCTGACATGGCTTTCACTCGGGCTTGCGATGATGACAAGTGCCATGTCGATTACCAAACACACGCACAAGAAAAAAGAAACCTTTTCCCACTCTGATTCTTAAAGACTCCCTTGCTTCTCCTGTTCTGCAATGTTGATTTTCTCTCTCTTTTCCACATATACCGAATGCGTTTCTTCTCCTGAGAGCTGGTTGTTTGCAACTGGCTAAGCCAGGCACTGTGTCATATAATTATTGTGTTACCGTCAGTAACTCGAGGTTGAGGTGCTCTGTCGTTTGCTTCTTCCTCTGTACCGCTGAGCCTTGGAGCTCTGATATGACTTTTGGTGTCTTTCCAAACACATATGATATTCACCTTTTAACAAGGCACAGATGCTTTACTTCCTCGCAAACTGTGCATTATCCCACACCCCTCCCATGGTCTAGTCTCGGAAAGAACTCGCTCCAGTAAGAAACAGCAGTTTTTGTTATAACATAAACGTAAAAAAAAAGAATTATACATATGAAAATTTTTATGATCAATTCTATAAATCTTTCTCCTACCTATGTCGTGAAGGCAGACCTTGGTCGACAACCATAATAGCATCATTATACTTAATAGCCTGCCATCTATATCCCACCTGATGACGTCAAACATGACAACTGCAACATGAGAGAGAGAGAGAGAGAGAGAGAGAGAGAGAGAGAGAGAGAGAGAGAGAGAGAGAGAGGTATGTAGGTAGAAGTGCGAGATGAAGTTGAGAGGTCTAGGGGAAGGTCCTTGAACGGTTAGTATGCCGAGAGTTTACCGTTATGATGGGAGACGGATATTATGGTCGTGGTAGATGAAGTGGATTGTCAGATATATACTGTGGTAGATGAAGTGGATTGTCAGGTATATACTGGGGTAAGTAGAGAGGTAACACTTGAAGGGTATGCTGATGAGGGAGGTGTGGGTAGAGTGATCAGGGGTAGACGATATCAACAAGAGAAGAAACTGATATAAACGTGAATGTCTCTGAGAAAACCACCCATGTCAGAACAGTTGCTATAAAATGGAAGTCTAAGGCAAGAACTGTTAGTATTACTATAACTGTAATACTATCATAACCAGAACAACATTAGCTTCGACTACTATTACAGCAAGGCCTACATCTACTACCATAACAATAATCACTCCATAATTGGAACTCAGAATGTATTTAACCAGTCATAAATTTTCTACGATAAACCATAAATATGGTTAGGCAATAATATCTTTCCTAATGAAATACGTTATCTGAAACACAGACACTGGGTGGAACACACTAACTGGCGCCAGACACTTGGAAAAACACATGACCTACTTGGTTTTGTACTTTTTTTTTTAGTTCTTCATGTGTTGTGAAACCAAGAAATTTCTTTTTCGAAAACTAATAATTCCATGTATTGTTTAAGGGTTTTGATTCTTTTTCGAACTCAACGCGAGTAGCGCATGCAAGTCCCACCAATACTGGAGGTCAAGTGTTACTTATGTCTTCTGCTCTTGGAAAACAGCCTTGGCTCTCTGAAGAGCTGCCGAGGATTCCTGATGTCTTTTCAAACATATACACCGATCCGATGGTTGCTGTTTCTCACGTAAAGAATAACTATAATAAAATATGTGGATGAACGAGGGTGAATCGCATAAATCAAAATATATAAAGCTGCAGAGCCGCCAGATATGCAATACACAAGGGAGCGGATCATGAAAATTCATATCTATAATCAGTTTAACCACGACCGACCAAGGCTATGTTGTGTTGCTATGCATAAACATATGGTTATCTATGATCAATGGCAAAGCCAAGGACACAACTGAAAACTAGTGTTGATACAGAGATGGCTAGTACCATGTGCTCCACCCTAGAGACATGAACAGAACTACTGTGATTTAACTGTGAAGTAATAAGATCTCCTTCAAGTAAGATGTGTATATAAACTCCCAAGAACTGGTACGCTGTACACGAAGCAAGGAGAGGATGTTAACAACCCTGATATATTTAAGTATGCAAGAGTTGACGTGAAGTATAAACAAGAATTCGAGGTAAGTTTGAGAAGAGAGACAACAATAAACCTAAACCGATCGAGGCAGTTGGATCGGTCGATCATCCACTCCCACTTTCCACCCACAGGGCCTTAATGACACTCCCTCCTTCCTTGAGACGCGGACCATGATAATCCAACGACATTATTTATATCCACTAATAAACTATACCTCTAGTGTTTTACAGTCGTAAATTACCGTTTATGGAGTAACAGTTTTTTATCAAGGTTTATGGGATGGTCAGATCACATGTTGAGGTTGTAAAGAAAGGAATAATATGGCTGGTTGTTAAGAGAGTTATTATGTGTCTGGCACCTGCCTGGCCATTGATCGTTGGATGGCCTTGAGGCCTTCTAGTTAGGCCTATGGTGAGGATAGCCGGCGGGCACGGATGGGGACGATGGTGATGTGGGGCTGAGAGAGAGAGAGAGAGAGAGAGAGAGAGAGAGAGAGAGAGAGAGAGAGAGAGAGAGAGAGAGAGAGAGAGAGAGGCAAATATGCACGGACAAACAGACGGACTGATATGAGTCGTAGACACACGCACGTAAAGCTTGAGGAGCATAACATACAAAAACATAGCTCTACTGTGTGTGCTTGTGTGTGTGTGTGTTTTCCAATACGTGATACAGGCGGCAACGAGGCTCCGTGGATCACCTGCCCACAGCCTGCCGGGCAGCTTTCCTTATGGTTAGTCTCATACTCTTTGCAGTCACCGCAGATATAATTATCTTTGAGCTGCCGTGCAGGGATGGGTCCCACTTTTTATCCTCTCTGTGGATATTTTTTTTTTTCCCGAAATGCTGTTACGATGATGCCAACAGAAGATGAATTGTTGGTTGGTCGGTTGTATGGGCTTTGGCCTATCAAATACCAGGTTCATTAAGACCGAGTCACACTTTAAGCTACATTCACCATATGAAAAATCGTTAACTCTTACCAGGTGTTACAGATTACTGTAAGATCACATACAGTCTCACTATGTACATACATGGCCTGTAGAGAAAATCTATCAGTATGAGGAACTTATATTTTGTTACGTCAGAATGACCGACGCGCTGCATTTTATTGAATATTTACACTTCAAGGCTTAGATAATTGTTTCAAACTCTCAACAGCTGATCGACGTGTCTGTCATCCCAACGCCGTTATGATCCAAAACGATAGATAATACACAGGAGCATTTTCACTGGGCACAACTGATGTCGGTGAATCATGGCTGATGTGTTGTCACTTCAGAGAACGTAAGAAATCCCTAAGCATCATAGGCGGTTGTCTCAAAGCGTGATGTACTCCAGGATAATGAGACAATAAATGTATCCACACATGAGTTAAATGTGGAGACTAATGTTTTAGTCTGCTCCTGGACGATCACACGAGGCGAGGAACCTAACACAACGAAATGTGGTCAAAAAGCATCTCGTTATTTTAGGGTTTGTCCTGTGAAGATCATACCACAAAACAGACAATATGTCCCAGCCTGAGGAGCACTTACTTGGCTCCGATTGTTTGCTTGAAGGGGGTCATCGAATTTGTTTATAAATCTATATTTCTCTCAACACTCAGGAACAGATCAACAAAACTCTACTTCCTACGGCAGGTACCTTCCTTGGTTTTTACTATCCATCTTTATTTTCTTCTTTTAATCCCTTCTTCTTCCTCCTCCTCGAATCCGTTAAAGGAGACTAACTCCTCAATATCCACCTCCTCCATGACCATCTCCCAAGCAAGTGTCCAATGACACAGGAGCACAAATTCTGTGTCACAGCTTCATGTTAAGATGGTTCTTGGATGGCTTAGCTACGATTCTCATTACACTTGCATATATATCAAGGATATATGTATATATCTATTTATCTAACGACCAGTCTCTTCCTATATATACGTCTCTCTCTCTCTCTCTCTCTCTCTCTCTCTCTCTCTCTCTCTCTCTCTCTCTCTCTTTCCCTTCGTACTAAAGCTTTGATATGCCTATAAGAGAGACACATCGGCACACTTTTCAGATGGGTCTGTACATAAATAATAATGGACATTAACCTCTGGTTAAAGGGGAATTCTCAGGAGGCAGGTGATGGTGGGTGTGGAATGTGGCCAACATCTCAATTGCTTCCATGAGATGACAGAGATAAGGATGCGCCTCAAGCCTTGCCTACAGTGGCCCACTTATCAAGGAACAGCTTCAACGTCTCTCTGGGACATCCTGCTGTATCCAGAGGTTTCATTGTTCCTGGACACCGTCTGGTGATGTTCACTCTGACGATAAAAAGTTTGATATGAATTGTAACTACTTTATGATTACTTTCGTAAGATGATAAGGCTTAGAGTGTTTTTCACAGTACAGCAGAGAAGAGAGTGGATTGAATTAACCTTAAATCAACATTTGGTGCATATTTCAAGAGAATGGAGTCTGACAACATTATAATTCATGAGATAAATGCGAAAATCAACTTTTCTTGCTTAGAGCGACAGCGAACAAGTTTCTGGTGTCTGAAAACTCATCGGTATCAAGGTTTACTACCATCCATAACTATCAACATTATTTTCTCATCACCATCCTCCAATTAAAACCAGCATCATCAATATACGACCATCAACGCCATCATTCTCATCAACACAACACACGATGCAGGCTTTTTCATAACCTACAGTGACAGTGGGCAAGGTCCTGTGGATATAATCGCCCAAACCAAGGCACGAGTATAGGTTTAAAGGACCAGCGGGCTGGCCAGTACGTGTTGTCTTGCTCACGGTATGTCCACCCTGGCTATATAATAGCAACCATATCCCTGTCATCCCTCGCTGGGATGCTGCCAGGATTAACTACAGTGATAGCTACCATATCCCCACCTCTCCTCTGCCTGAGGCAGAAAGGTTAGCCTCATGAGCAGGATCAACAGCTCTGGAGGCGAGGAGGTTCCGCCAGCCCTGGGAACGCCAGTCGTCTCCACTAACATCGAACTGTCTTCATCCGCGTCTCTTCTGGAGAGTCTCCAGGGATAGATTAAAGTTGAGTCCTCGTACGGTAGGTGTAAGCTTAAGATTTTGAAAAGTTCGGTGAAGTGGGGTATGAGTCAAGATTAACAGTTGGTGGATTCCGGTTCGATCCTACACGCTGGGAGGAAAGGGCGGGGTGGGATTGGCTCGTGACCGTCCGCTCAGAACCGGCTATTGAGGAACTAAGGTATCAGGAGAGTCGATCTCTTCTCGTAAAGCTGTACGCTGTTGCTCCACTCTGTGGAAGCCGAGTTAGACCATCTTTCATTTTAAACTTAAATGTGAGGCTAATGACCGATATTATATATATATATATATATATATATATATATATATATATATATATATATATATATATATATATATATATATATGTAATCTGTCTTTCACTGCCGTTCTTTCCATGGCTTTCCATCACTCTGTTTTTTTCCACATCTTTCGTTCCGGTCTTGAATGACAACTCTCCCTGTATCTAATTTCTTTTATATCTTGCCCCCCCCCCCCTCTCTCTCTCTCCCCTTCCACATCTCACTCTTTTCCTTCCCTATCTCTAAATACGTGCATCACCCTATCCTTCCTTCCCTGTCTTTACTTCCCTTTCGTGTTTCTCTCTCGTCCTATCCCAGCACGTTCTCCGAGGCGAGGCTACCGTACATCACCGCAACACACAAGACTAATCACCAGCACAATAAGCTACTTTAATGGAGGGTTTCCTGTGGGCAGGTGACTACCGTAGACCAGAACTACGGCACAACAGAGGTAATGGCATGGTACAATCATCAAGTACAATGGGCAGCTGAGAAAGCACTGTGTCACAAAAGCCTCCCTGATATACGGCTCTCAAGTATAATGACAGACCGCTGTAAAGAACAGCTTCTCTGAATGATGGCCATATCGCTTACGGCTCACGACACGATACGTTAAGCTGGAGGTGAGTATGTTGTTAGATCTAATGGCTGTTAAAATGTTTGGGTCATCAAGCCAAACTCTGTACCATACGTCAACAATACTAGTGACAAAGAATGTTTAAGGTAAAGTTGTGTATGCCAGCATGTGTTCTTTCATAATTCAGAGTCGCTTTAAACTTCGGCTGAAACAGCTGTAAATTGTTGTGTAGTGCAAGGTGTTCATTCGGTGCTGATTATCACATATTAAAGTGATCAACAAAATAATACGTCTTCCAGCTATACCTTAGAGGACTCTCTCTGGCTGACTAAGGGTGTGATGTGCACAGAACTGCTGCAGTCTCTTAACCAGATAACTGGAATACTTTGGCACCGTATGACAAGACATGCTTTGAATAAATGAGAGCAAAAAGACAGGCTAAAGCACCTTAGGCAGGCGTAGAAGGTTGTGTGATCAATGAGCCCCGTGAGATTAAGGTCCATGCTACCTCCACCGAGATGAGGTTGCGATGAGGTTGCAACACACGTAAAAACGCTACAAGTCGCGCGCGCGCGCGTGTGTGTGTGTGTGTGTGTGTGTGTGTGTGTGTGTGTGTGGCGGGGTGGCGACGAGAATGGATGAAGGCAGCAAGTATGAATATGTACATCTGTATATATGCATATATGTCTGTGTATGTATATGTTGAAATGTATAGGTATGTATATGTGCGTGCGTGGTCGTGGGTTGGGCCAATCTATCGTCTATTTCCTTGCTGCTACCTCGCTAAAGCGGGAGACGGCGATTATGACCCCATAAGTAGTAGTTTCAGGTAATATCAGTCTCCCTTGATGAATTAGGACAACATTTCTCGATGTACAAAGACAGAGGCAAGTTACCCACACACCTCCCACGATTGTCTAGTAAGCTTCTTGTTGGCTTTTGGCTTCGTGTCATGAACCGTCCAAGCAAACTATGCACTCCCGTCTGCTCTACGTAACGGTAATTACGAATCAATTTTGTCTTACAGTCTTTATACGTTGCTGTAGAACTGCTGGCTGCCTCTAGTGTGGACGTGTCTCAAATACACACCAATATATATCTTTTTTTCTCTAGTGTAGTTCCTGTGGTCAGGTTTGGTCTTAGAAGCGGGAGCATCAACACTTCGGACACCACAGGTACGGAAAGGTGAACAACCTGTGTAAACCGACGTTACCCAGCAGGGACACAAGCCAATGGCGGCTCCCCATTTAGATCGGACGTGCTACTTATCTCTGTAAACAGTCAGAGCGTTTCTATCTTTTCTACATTTTCTGTTTCACACGAAGTTTACGATCGGGTTCTGTATGAGAGTGTGTGTGTCCCTGGAGCTGCCCACCCTACCAAAACTACCACAATACTCCTGTGTTGATGGTAACAGGTGTTACACAGTTGTGGGTCAGAACTGCTAACATTGTGTGAAGTGGGGTTACAGCGTTACCAGGAACTGTGGTCATCACTCCTTCCCCGGCTCCCTGGACTGACGTGGGCGTCACATCTCACATGCTCACAAAGTCTATGCTTCTCGTCCGGTAGCTGTTCTTTGGCAGTGAAACTGAGAACTGGATGATTTTTATTCCTTGATTTGATGAAAGCTGGGAATCCAGGTCAGATGTAACTGGTTGACAGTCTTAAGTCTAGGCCTTATAGAAAGATTCTCTTCCAACTGAAAATAAGAGATGGTGAGGTTCCACATCCCTGTGTCTCATCACTCTTGGCCTCAGCATGCATTGTGGTCTTGTACCAGATGTCGCCTCCGAGTTTTTATCGATTTTTACTCGAAAAGCTTCTTGATAACGCACAAGATAAATGTGCTTCATAATATATTTTTTTTTCTTCATAACAGGTTTATTTCATTGTGCTCGATCATCCATGTAAATATATCCTTCAGTAGGTATATATCTACTAATGTTCAAAGGTAATCTTTTATCATAAGGAGAGAAAGAAAATAATTGGGTGAATTCCATGAACTTTGTTATGAATCTGCATAACGCAGCTGGAGGAAATGACAGTTTCTACAAACGAAGATTGACGTCATCAAGGACTACCTAACCAGACGCAAGGTGACTCTGTCACAAGGTTTCACTGTTGTTGTCATGCCATCTGTGTGACGCTCGCCAGCTGACAGTTATGACACCACTTCAGTGTATGCTTGTAAAGTCGCTGAAAAGAAACCACTCTCTCTCTCCGGAGAGGATACGACAATTCATTTAAGTATATTCTATTATTGTACGCCTCTTGTTGTCTGTATTGCCCTATGATATGTGCATACGTCACGCCAGGTATTTTGAGACAGCGAAAGTAAGCGATACCGTTAGTATATGAGAGAGAGAGAGAGAGAGAGAGAGAGAGAGAGAGAGAGAGAGAGAGAGAGAGAGAGAGAGAGAGAGAGAGAGAGAGGAATGGACGCTGGTTCCTGTGATGTCAATATTAACGTGTGCTGAAGGCCAAAGGTTAAAGATGCTTAAATGGGTTAAAAGAAAATGTGAGGAACACACACAAACACACACACACACACACACACACACACACACACACACACACATCACACAATGCACGTTAGAAAAAGAGAGTGTTACTAAACTTGTTTTCCGTTTCATAACTACAAATAACATCTTTGTAAATACACCTGGGGACAAATGGAACAATTCTGTGACAGGTGTATCAGAGCTTAGGATGAGGGGATGACTCTGCAAGAACCGTAACAAAAAAAAATTTCAGAGAGAGGAATCACCCCCTTTAATCCTAGCAGAGGAACCCCTGGTCTCAGGTTAACATGAATATTGGCGTACGTGCGCAGCGGACCTTTACGTGCGTTTCACATCCAGCCTCCCACGGACACGCCTACCTCACAGCCTGGGGTCTGAAGAGCACGCGTCCTGGGGGACTACACCCACACCTCTCACCCCGTAAACCGTCGTAACAAACAACCAGACGTAAATCATCCTTCATTACGGCGGTGAAAAGTTACTTGGTACATGGGCATGACGGGTGCAGCCATGTGGTGGTAGGAGCGAACACAAAGCCAAGCAGTCTATCTTCCACAAGTGCTTCTGGCCTCTCATACCAAGGGTCATGATCCAGAGAGTGTGAAGTGTACGTGTCCTGTGTACCACAGGGTTGGATATTCAAATGAAAAGGGGACGTGTCCTTGGAAAGTACTCATCAGGCGAGTGGTATAATGAATGCAAGGAAGACATTGTCGGGGAGGGCTGGGTTGGGACGTAGTTCCTGCAGTATCTAATTCCAGATCTTGGACAAATGTATTTCGTTGGAGAAAATGGACAAAATCAACACATATCTTGGCTGTCCAGCATAATAAGAATCTTGCAAAAAAAAAAAAAAAAAAAAGGCGCGTAGCAAAACTACACTGATGAACACCAAAACTTTCAATATCAAGGAAACAGAAAGGTAATAATTTCCGTATCGTAAATAAAAAATGTATCTAAAAGAAACTAGGTTTAAATACTACAGTTTAAACAGATTATCAAGTGACAACAATAAGCATGGCCACAGGCTGTCAAAAATCCAGAGAAGAGAATTACATTTAAAATGAGAAAACATGACCGCTAGAGTAACGTGGGCAAAGTACTGGAACACATCAGGGAGGACGCACATGCCCCGCGGGTGTGAAACGTAGCTGAAGCGAAAAATAAAAATATTCATAAAAGAAAAAAGCGAATACAGAAACCGCTGACAGTGATGTTTACTCTGTTGAAAGAATAGTTTCTGGTTATCCTGAATCCTAAAGGAACTGCGTCGTTTTTAGTTCGTAATAGCAGTGGTTAGGTGTAAGGTGTGAGCTCATGACCAGAAGGATCCGATTGCCTTTGGCACGAGTGTGAATACTGCCTTAGTAAACAAGATTTCTTCTTTTTTTCTTTTTAAGCCATGGCTTCTGTGTGCTTACTTACTTGCCGCAGTGTAGGGTTGGCATGTGCCTTGGCTGAAAACAGGTGTTGACACTCATTACCTTCGTGTTATACCCTACGTTCCGCTGACATAAAAGATAAATCAAGAGGAACATAACTTGTCCTTTGTCTGGTGAAGCACAGCAAGTCTTATTAGCTCCGACAGAAAGACAAATTGCAAAACTTCAGAGATCTCTAATGAGTAAAACTCAAAAAAATCCTTCCTCACAAGCTGGATTACGATGCAAATTTCTGCAGCATACGATGAATGAGCACTTGATGCAAGAGCCACGGGAGAGAGAGTCAAGGACGAAGTCACTGCTGGATATCCAAGGAGACAAGACACAACAGGAACTGCATGAGTGGTGAGAAAAACCGAGATTGCTGTCTCAGGGATACAAATTGGTTCCTTAACGAGTACCATGACACAGTTGTGACGAGTCTCCCTTACTGTGTGGTCAATATGTGTGTGTGTGTGTGTGTGTGTGTGTGTGTGTGTGTGTGTGTGTGTGTGTGTGTGACTTTGAACGACATGCAATAAAACCATACAGAAAGCAATGCAAACAGTCTTTCCTCATGTTTTACAAAGGTTATGTTCACTGTTCCCAGTGATCTCACGATGGGCCTTAACGGTGTCTCCGGCGCTCCCACGAGAGATGAGACAATGTCCCTCGTGCTCTCACGGGAGCCAACACTGTATATGCTCTCATGATGGCTGGAGAAGGCGGTCTCTTGAGGGCAGATACTAGCACATACCAGAAGGAGGTGGTACGGAGACCTGTGTTAAACACTGTACCTGAGGCGAGCCTGGCTTGTCTACCTACCGGGTCGTCACATTACAGGTGATTAAGAGTAGATCACAGGGTGGGGCGAGGGTGAGTGTAAGGAAGGCAGAATGACGAGAGTGAGCGAGTGTAAGGCAAGAAAAGTAAATGCGAGGAAGGTAACATGACGAGTGTAAATTATCAGGGAAGATAACATGACGAAGGTAAATGTAAGAAAAAGGGAAAGTCTCTCAAGGAGAGCCATCTGTAGGAGGAGCGAAGGTCCGAAGGACATCATCATCACATCAGAAAATACGATATCGTACGCTGGACATGTGGCGTGTCTCCCCCCACCCCAGTGACTCGTGTTTTCTGCCTATCGTCAAGAGGCCAGAGGTTCACTAATTCTCAGGTGTGTTGAGGAGGAGGGATCGACCCCTGCAACAAGACACCATAATTCGACGTGTACACATCTCAGTAATTCTGCTCATATATGGAGTGGAACCGATGACAGAGCTGATATATCGTATACATTGGTCAACATATACCACGTGACGGTGTTGGCAGTGGTGGGGCAAGACTGGTCACAAGGCAGAAAATAGGGTTAGCTCGAGGTAACCTCCGCCATCCAATTACATCAATGACGGGAACGAGCGACCGTCTGCCTTCGTCATACTGGGGAGTACAGCTCTCTCTCTCTCTCTCTCTCTCTCTCTCTCTCTCTCTCTCTCTCTCTCTCTCTCTCTCTCTCTCATGTCATGCTGGGGCGTTCAACTCTCTTTCCTGTCATACTGGGGCAGTGCAGCTCTCTGTCCTGACACTCTGGCTCTCTACAGCGTCATGCTGGGGGCGTGCAACTCTTTGCCGTGTCACCATTGGTGATGGTACCATGTGAGGGGTGAGGCCCTTCCCCAAAGCTACCATCCTTGGCTAGTACATCAGCACAGCTCTTGGCTATCTTCGTGACTACGATTTCCTAGAACATACTAGGGAGGCACCAACAGTATAATGACAAGGAACTAAGAATTCTTACTAAATTACGAATGAGACTGTTGGTCTAAAAAAATTGGAAAGATTTTATAAACGTTCAACAAAGTGATTATTCAGGTTGCACACGATACAGCAACTGACGAAATGTGAAGTCACAGTTACAAACATAATTCACACACACACACACACACACACACACACACACACACACACACACACACACACACACACACACTTTCTTCCATACCATCCTCGTCTGGAATCGTTTAACATTCCTTGCTCTCTCACTAGGCCTCCCCAACCCACCCCTACTCCCTTCCAGGTTTTGCTTCTCGGGGGTTACTGTGGACGACAAGCTTAACTGGTAGGAACAGGCCAGTGTCATCATCAGATCAGTCATTCTTGGTTGGCTGAAGACATCTGGACTCCCTGGATCTGAACGCAAGAATATTTGTGCATCATTCATTCTTCCCAAAGTGCTCAACAGTGACCCTTCCGATTGCCTTAAAAAAAAAAAGAAAAAAAATCTAGACTTCCTCCGACAGTTGTATGTGAAGCTACCGTACCACCCCGCCACCTTTACCTCCTGCCTGTTAATATCTCTCGTCCCGAGTTGTGTACTCCAGCAACAAAACCATATCGAAACCAAACAAGCTTGTTCGGACCACTATGAAAACAGCCCAGTCCTATCCAGTGTGAAGATTATAAAGATATGTTGATATCTACTGTATTTAACTAAACTCTTTCCTCTTGCCAATCGCGTCTGTATTTTGTAACATTCGTTAGCAGATCTGTGTCACAATGTGCATCATATGCCTGTGGCTGCAGCTAAGTCAATATACCGTACATTGTTTGCATCATCATTACTACAGACAAACAAGCTGATAAACAGACAGTAAGACACTGATCATTGGGTCTTCTTCCCAGGGCCGGCCTCCTCATACGTCTAATATCAAGGATTTCACTTGCTGTCACCGACGTGGTTGTTACCGGAGTGACGCAGCGGTTCCCTACTCCTTCAACACCTTCCTCACCACGGTCACACGGTCACACAACCAACAACAACAACCCTGCCACTCTTTCACACCACCCCAGATAACACAGGTACATCCCGGAGGTCGGGAATAAACACTACTTTCGGCAGGAACTAGAGTGGCAGGATGTGTGCTCCATGCCATGACCAAGACGGGATGAGCATACATTCCTTTGTCTAAAGAGCTGAGCTAGGAAAGACATTATTCAGGGCTACTGATTGTGAGGCATTGTTGCCTGTGGGCAACTGCTTTGGCGTTCGCAAGATAGTCGAGGAGAGAGAGGCAGGTTAGAGAAGGTGATGGGGAGGTCAGAGAATGTGATGCGAGATACAGCGGTCAGGGAACGTAATGGGGGATACAGTTGGCAGGGAAAGAAATGGAGATTCATCAAAGAACATGGAATGAGATAGGAGTCAGAAAAAGTTAAAGAGGCGGAGGGTTGATGCGACTCGATAATTCAAGAAGAGAATGTGTTGACAACGAGGTGGTGAGCTGGCGTTTTGTGGGAAGGTCATACAGAAGGCCATGACGAGCACTGGAGAACGCTGGAGAAGGATAAGTTGGAGAACGCTTGGCAAACATGTGTATGAGAGTACATGACATACGTGACCATAGTCGAGCTGCATATACTCCCTCTTGTAATAGTTCTTTATCTGGGCCTTAAACCTATCGACCGCCAAGGTCTGTAAGACAGTTGTTAACTACCAATCGAAAATCATGACCATCCTTTTCCAGGGGTTCAAGACAATTCTAGGAAATTATACAATCTCACTGCATTTATGGCTTTTGTATCTTTAAACCAAATGTAAGTGTCGACTGCCAGTCGTTTTAAATAGAAGCCTCTTTCTCTGAATATATACAATGAAATATATATCAATATCTGTATTTTTGGCGTATGTCGTAATTAAATGAGTCTTTTCTTGGTGAATTTTTCTGAGGGAATATGTACAATGCAATCAGTGCAGAGTACCCGAGATTACTGGCAATGACTTATCACGGACATGGTTACCACTGTTACCTCTGTAACGAGCACTACTGTCGCCACATGGTTACCACTGTTACCTCTGTAACGAGCACTACCATCGTCACTAACTTGGTTAATGATGTCTAAGTCATATCATGGTCATCCTCGTGTTTGATACTAACGTAAAAGTCAACTGTTACTGTCACTTGTTTACTGTCATGTCTACTGTTACTATCATGTTCACTGTTACTGCCACTCAAGTTTACAGTCATCTCTACCGTTACTATCATGTTCACTGTTACTGCCACTCATGTTTACTGTCATGTTTACCGTTACTATCATGTTCACTGTTACTGCCACTCATGTTTACTGTTAATGCCACAGTCATATACAGTGTTGCTGTCACTGTCAATGTCACTATCATGTGTGCTGTTCTCGTCACTATCACCATTAGTGACAATCCTCCTGGAGCCTCATGTTCGGTAACATCATGACTATGTTCATGACAATTACTGCCGCCGTCATTCACACTCCTCGCGTCATTATCAGACTCATTGTTATAGCAATTTCTCTTCCTTGATCGATCATGGTGTTTCTCGCGACCATGTCAGCTCCAAGACGATATCCCAGGCATGTTCAATGCTCAGAAAGATGATTGTATCTAATCTGTCCCCCGCACACACTGATTCTAGTCATAAGAATGATAAAAAGATTAATGAACTGAGGAGGTAAAAATATCGTCCAAGGATAATGTATATATATATATATATATATATATATATATATATATATATTTTTTTTTTTTTTTCAAACTATTCGCCATTTCCCGCGTTAGCGAGGTAGCGTTAAGAACAGAGGACTGGGCCTTTGAGGGAACATCCTAACCTGGCCCCCTTCTCTGTTCCTTCTTTTGGAAAAAAAAAAGAGAGGGGAGGATTTCCAGCCACCCGCTCCCTCCCCTTTTAGTCGCCTTCTACGACACGCAGGGAATACGTGGGAAGTATTCTTTCTCCCCTAACCCCAGGGATAATATATATATATATATATATATATATATATATATATATATATATATATATATATATATATATATATTCAAGATATACAGAAGGATACTTCTGAACTGTTGTACTACGGAGGATACATCTCTGTCGGTAATACTTTCTAAAAAAAATAGAAAGAGGATTATCCAACAGGAAACTTTCTACAGAAATAAAGATACGCATTTACCTTTCTCGATGTATCCATATTAACAGCACACACACACACACACACACACACACGTACACACCAGCCTAAGCCAAGTGCGTGTGTGCTACCAATATGAAGCTCGGGAAGCATAGCATGATAAGAGAATCACCAGAGCTTGGATAAACGTCTTGATCCGGTAATGCAGCCGTGTTCGCACTACCTCTAGGGTTATCGAAGGTCACAAGAAGTCATAACAACACACACCTTCAACATACACAACCACTAATGTTGTTTAACGTATCGCATGCACCGTCATCAGAGCCGAAAATAAACAAAAGACAATTCCATGACTTGGAAAAAAAAATGTATCTACCAAAACAATATTGCATCCACGTTAAACATAAAGATTAAACAAAGCTAAGTAGAGAAATCAGAGCCAGGAGGAAGCTCAGGGAAGAATACAGTACGTAAACTCTGATGACTGTTATAACGTGCACAATCCTGACGATGACGTGAGGCAAGATCTACGTGTCAGACAACTCGGGTAATCTGCTCAAACTTCCGCGATTTCCAACGTCAGGCGTACACCTCGAACTCGATGGTGATTACAGTGATACTAGGAACGTATCTGAGGAAGCCTTCACGGGTGAAGCCACTAGGGATGACACCCACACTGGCTCCTTTATCTCAAGTGTCTGGTTATGAACGACAGAGAAATGCTGTTCGGTGGTTGTTGTGTGTGTACCAAAGCATTACCTCGTCATACCAATGCGAAATGGATTACAAATTTTCCTTTTAAACACAAGCGATTATACTTCATCACTTTTAAGATCTCTGAGCTTGAAAAGTCTTCGAAATGAAGTCTTGGCTTTCAATGTGACCGTCTCCTGGGAATACAGTAAAACTCACGAAATAGATGACTGAAACTGTTTGGTAAGTGGGGAGCTACTTTTCCCAATCAACGTAATTGGAAAAAATCATAACAACATTTCTAACGGAGGATCGTACGCTCCAGAAGACTAAGCAAATTCTCACCACTATTTCCAACACAAATCTTGATAGAATTCTTTGGAAAACTGATCCTGCGTTGTGTAAGATTCTGTTAATGACGCTGGTTTTCCATGGAATTTAAAGTAATTTGAAGATGTATGAAATTTAAGCATTATGTATGAATGCCATAAATTTAGTGTAATCATATTCATTTGGAATAAGACTACATTTTAGCAACTAAACAAGTGTTTACTGATTTGCAATATACTTTTGGGTTACTTATCCGGTCTTAATGACTCGGTAAAACAAAGCGATTCGGTCAGATCATATAGAAATCAAAAACGCATTCTCAACACGTTGTCTGCATGAAAGTTTTTTAAAAACTTATGGGCGTTTTCTAAGTATTAAATTTCTTGACGACGCAAGAAAACATTAGGCAAAATCGGTTCCTTCAGCCTTCTCGTTATACGAGCGACAAAGTCAGAAGAAACTATTCAAATACAGCTTAAACCCTTTACAAATACGCTATTCAGAAACCTGAACACAGATAGGCATCACAATATTTGTGAAGAGCTAACTTTGGAACTAGCCGTCATACGATTCCCATATTGTTGTCGATTGCTGAGTTCTTTGCCAAATGAAAAAAGAAATTTCAGAATTGTATGAGAGATCGTAATAAGCGAAAAAAATTAACTGATGTTTAATAGACCATAGTTTAATGTGTAGACATAATGCAAATTAAGCTTTGAAGGTCATTTTGATATATGAACCTAAAGGACATCGTGTTGAGATCTGAATCCATGCGGTCTTGTTCCGAGTCCTTCGCTCTGATAGCATTTTTCCTAAGCTAAAAAAAAACCTGTTCACCTTATCATTATACGGATACATATAACACCATTCACCCTGAGCTGGGGAATTTGTTGATAGCCTCATGCTACAACGTGTCGCTTTGGGTAGGTTACATAGTGTACGACACATCTGATCCGACTGCATCTGTTGAGTTTCATGATTAATGATGGCGAAGATAACATCCCGAGTCATTTCACTTTTATAAGACTGGAATATGTAAGACATAACGCGTGTTTTCCCTTATACCCACAACTGTTCAGTCTCGTGACGACCAGGTGGTCACAGGTGGATAAAATTTAGTGGTAGAAATTTTTCCTCGCTGAGAAAATGAAGAGAGTTGTTAAGAGTCATGGAAGCAGCAAGATATAAAGGCTAAATACCGCGGAGAATCTGAGAGTCAAACCCTTCAGTGTTATTGAAAACATCTACAAAATTCTATATCAATTTCACGGTATCGTAAACCTGAAGGTCCGCGGACTGATCATTAACCTGAAGCCTTTGCTTATCAGGGACTCCTCTGCGGGAGAGTGACTGAAACGAGGTCGTCAGTGGTGACTACCGACCATTCTCTCGTACCACGCCTGACATTATAGACCCTAGGAAGAGGTCACTGATATCAATAAACATAATGGAACGGTGATAATTAAGGGAAAAATATATAACCTACGCAGTAAAACGTATCAAATATGTTTCTTTTGCCCGCATCTCTTCTGTTGGATTTGTATCGGCATACACTTTTCTTACATTACTAAATCTAACTCAATATGATGAATGCCACATATCTATTCTTTTTTTTTCTCTCTTGTCGAACCACCGGTGCAACACCTAGTGCACATCAATGTGATGAAGAACGAAAAAATTAACACATTTGAAAAGTTTTAAATGTCGTTTCTTTCGTGAAGAGAGAGAAAAAAAATAAACGTTGCATTCACATGGCTTATGCGGTGCTGGTGAAGCCACGGTCGGGTGAGGCGCAGCTGCTGGGCTGTGACTCACCTGCAGGTTGGCTCAGGCACCTGTCAGAAGACCCGACAAGTGCGTGTGAACCGATGGAAGGCCACAAGATACGGTCACCTACCTACATCAGCTGACGACACAAGAACAAGAACTCACACTGCTAAAGCTACACAGTTCTCACAGTAAAAGTTAGCTTCAGCAATTAACTCGAATCATATTCACCGGCTCTGCTGATTCAACCCTTAACTGTTCATACAAGTACCACGTTTGAATTAAAAAGTCAATGTAAGAAATTCTCAGCTCCTGGTGGTAACACCGTCAAAGATGAGGTAACAAGGGTGATCAAACTTTCTGTATGATTACGTTCAGTTGGAGAGAGTACATGAATAAAACAAGACATAAACAAGGAGACTGAATATCCAACATAACGCAGACACCTGAGGCACACTCATCTCTAAGTAGGTTGCCATCATGAAGGAGGTGCGAGAAATTATTCGCTCTTATTACCACTACCTAAACGTGTATATAATACTTCTGCAGTCAATGCCAATAAAACCTACTGTCCAGCTGATAACCTTCCAACCACATTTCCCTCACTGATGCCCTCCTTACCGGATAATGTGGAGACGCAGGAGGGATATTATCATTCTCCTCACTACCGCTTGATGGGTCCAGGACGACCTTCACTGGTGGTGGGAGGTCTGGACTGAGGAACCAGCAGAGAACAGAGACTCCACGTGAGGCGGTGGGAAGTCTGGCTGAGGAGGCCAGCTAGTACTGAGGAGACCGATTTCATTGGCTTGAGAGGCCAGCGGGTACCAAGAACGACGACTTCTCTGAGCAGGAAATGTGTCTAGCGGATGCCGCAAGCCGTCTACCGTCGAACTGTTAAACTGACGCTCCGGCTGGGTAGAGCTCACCTGTGCTGCACAACCCGTCATGACAGAGACTTGGCCCATTGTCTTGACACGGAGGTGTGGAATATTGCTACGCAGGGGGAGAGAGAGAGAGAGAGAGAGAGAGAGAGAGAGAGAGAGAGAGAGAGAGAGAGAGAGAGAGAGAGAGAGAGAGAGAGAGAGAATACATAACGGAGGAGCCAGAAGACGCAACCATTCGTTCTTTTTCTATCACTATCATAGCCCTTCGACGTAGGAATTCTGGGAAGAAGCGGACGAGAGCTCACACGAACATTCCCATCCAGACAAGACTGTCACCATCTCTCTACACACGAGTGAACAAGAACTGCTCCTTTGGTCCAGGTTTCCGTGCGGGGATGATGCACAATTCTGATTCTTTTCAACAACAATAATTCATCGTACAGACACACCCAGGGTGTGCGTGTGCGTGTAACGATAACCTCAACAGAACCGTTTACGTCCTGCCTCTTGCCTTTGTGTTTACTCCATCATACTGAAGAAAAGAATGTTATAGACAACAGGACCTCCTCATCCCTGGGAACCAGCCATAGGACCGTCTTGCAACTCGTGTCTATCATATGCTGATTCGCTTAAGCTTCAGAAAGGAGACATTCTGCAGGCGGAGACATTTTCTTCCAGTATTACCGACCAACTGGTCTTACGGTTGGTGTAGTTGTGGAACACATGAAGCCATGTTTGTACCGGAAGTGTTGCTTAGTCCTGAAAGAGAACATCAACCCCAACAATCCCGTGACGAGAGAGAGAGAGAGAGAGAGAGAGAGAGAGAGAGAGAGAGAGAGAGAGAGAGAGAGAGAATGTGTACGTTAGTCAATATGAACAAGTCTAAAAAAAAAAAAAAAATCTGACATTTTTATATGGCCTCCCTGGAATCACCAGATTCGGTCTGGAGTTGTGTCCACTTTCCCAGCAGCGAACGGGATCTGGGTAAGGTGCGTGACCACAAATTTCACTGACGTGTAGACGGATTTGACTCTTAGAAAAGATCAGTCATATACTTCCGTGCATACGACCACACTTCTTATCACCACACGGTTGACTGGCTATTGTGGCGCTCCTGGAGGCAGCAGGAGAAGGCTGGGCCGTGACCTCACGTGTGAATAGAACTCCCGACTTTCTTACTGTACCATCAAGATGGAGAGTTAAGATTCATCAGTACAAGAGGAATATTTACGAGACCTTTTGAGAACACACTGTATATTCTAATCTTGGGGGGAAAAAATTCTTTTTCTTGCCACGAATATATTCTTTTCTATCGTGGTGAGCAATACATCATAAGATATGAACAATGATACATACTAAGTCTTTAAAAGGAATCCGTAGACCTTCATTTACGATTCATCTCAGTATTCTGTGATGTGATCACCTTAATAACATGGTTAACGCCACGAGCAAATCATAAATTCTTGCTTTACGTTACTACATGTAAATTCACTTATGTTTAATCTCTTCTTTAGGCACTAGAACAAACTATAAGCAAGGTAATCAATGTGGTAAATGCTGGAACTGGCTAAGTAATACAGGGCTGGAGTTGCCTGTGATGCATAAGCAGTGAAACGTTCTCTCTCTCTCTCTCTCTCTCTCTCTCTCTCTCTCTCTCTCTCTCTCTCTCTCTCTCTCTCTCTCTCTCTCTCTCAAACCATCGTAGAGGCAGCTAGGCGTGATTAAGTGTAATCAGCGAGATTACATTCCGGGCAATGTTGCTAATCCTGCGTCTGCAGGCGCCAGTCATGCTGGCTACCATATATCAGTACTTTATTGTATGGCAATATTGTCATTACCTGCAACTGGAAGCCCCAGGGTTATGTCAGGTCTTAACCCCTTCAATATTCTTCTCACCATGCAATCATCTGTTTTTCTTCCTCTTTTTCATCCTCTCGTGTCGTTGACTTCTCAAAATAATAGAGGAAATAAAGGCAGAAGTCTTGTCCTTCACAGGTGGGCAGAGATGGTGCTCTGTATGGGACACGCTACTAACGCACTCAGGAAACACTACTAGTGCACATAGGGGACTCCACTAACGCAACCAGGGCAAGCTACTAATGCAACCAGGACGTTACTAATGCAGCCAGAACACAGGACACGCCAGGTACGCATTCAGAAAATGTTTCTGAAGTGCTTTTAGACATGGCTTTATACGCTTTGCTTATACAGTGGAACAAAAATTTTCTGCATAAAAACAGCGAGACGAAGTGAATCCTAAACAACAGATTATATAACAGCCATTTGAGCCATTACTGTATCGATACTATATGATAGTTTCCATAACAAGTGAGAGTCTGGAAAAAGGGAAGTTTCAGTTTGAAACTGATGTTTTCTTGATAACTCCTCCTGGGAAGAGCCTAGCATACGATGAAGCCAGCGCGTGTGTGTATCAGCAACTCTCGTTCTCGGATCACATACATCTTGCTGAACATGTTAATGTCACGATCATCATGTACTTCGACTGTGTTGTCTCTGGGATCAAACGACTGTCGTTTGAATCCCTTTTGAGGATAGTTTTCTGATGACAAAAATGTCTCTTGTTCCCTCACTTGCCTCGTCTTGGGACACACACAGTATACAGACAGCCCTTTGGGAGCCACGGTTGCTTGATGATCACATGTACTGGGAACTGTTAGTGACGTAGCCTCCACACGACGCTGTCTCTGTCGTTTGCTTGTTCGTGTTTCTTACGTGACAACAGTTTGGTGGTTCTCTTACCATTCTGAACGTTTTTTCATTCCTTGGTTTCATTATTCGAAAGTCTCTTTTTTTTCGCAACTGGTTTGAATTGTCAATTTTTTCATCCACTTGGTAATCTCTCTCTCTCTCTCTCTCTCTCTCTCTCTCTCTCTCTCTCTCTCTCTCGGGAAAATACTATCGTAGGTGCACGTATTTGGTTGGTAGGTAACCCTCCATTATCTACCGTACCTCAGCCATTGCCCGCCTCTCGCCACTCGGGGTGTGAGAGGGGCTTGTTTATTCTTTTTTTTTTTCCATCTGTCGTGTTGTTGTGGTTCATCCGACCTGATGGCTCGACACACACACACACCGTAGCTCTTCAAGATCATAACGAGGCGGTGAAAGCTTTACGCAAGATGAAATGTAGCAAGGCGGCTGGAGTGGATGTTATGGCAGTTGTATTGTCGTCTGGTCAAGTCTCCTCCCACGGTGCTTCGCGACCTTAGAGACGTGGCTGCAATTTCCTACATGGTCGTCTTACGATGGCCGGGTCTTCATGTCGTCACCAGGATTGCTTAAGTATATCCCTTGGAACCGATACCCTCGAGTCGGGTCAACTCCCTAACTTGAGACTAGACCAGGATCATCCAGGGGCATCTGGCTATGTTGATGAGTAGATAAAAAAAAAATATATGTCAACCTCAGTTGATAATGTTCAGCACAGATGATCCGCCGTGTGAAGGTCCCTGGCTGGTGGCTTGTGTGAATAAAGTCTTACTTAAGTTGTGGCTGTGGTCTGGTCGGCGTCACTGGCTCATATCTTTCCCACTCAATGAAAAACATCAGGAACTTCAGCATAAAAACGAACGAACTCTTCCGATAAATCTAAGAATTTATAACAGGAAAAAACAAGTATTGAAAACGACATTTCATCACACAGGAAGATAAAGTACGATAATTTCAGCACCCGCGATTGGAAATGTCGACCAGAATGTGAGAGTAACCTCAGCATATTATCTTCATCATCGAAATACATGCGATGAATTCTTGAACAATGCAGTATCATGGGACTCGAGGACTTCTATCAAACGTCTGACTCATCCCAGTCGAGAACGGGACCTAGCGTGACCGTATAACAGGTCATCAAGCTCTGATGAATACTTCTGTATATGTAGCAGACTTCACCCAACCCCCGCTGATGATGGCGCTACAGCTGTGCGGTGGAGATCTTACCTTGCGAGACAGGTTTACCCGATCATATTCATCGCGTGTGAGTGAGTTGGAGTGCACCTCCATCGTGCGTTGTTAGGACTCACCTTCACTATGGATGATGGCGCTCTATCTAATCTTGCTTCTGGTGGGGATACGTTATGGGGAGGTCTCCTCCTTCCCTTACACTAAAACTTTACGTGATGGCCTGGTGTTCTCCCCGAGCTGAGACTGGTGGCGACATCATCCGTACTGACGGTGTGGTACTGCGAGGCAGGAATTCACTTCACCCTTTAAGAAAGAAGACCTCAAATTAGCGCTGAACTATGGACCAGTCTATAACGAACTTGGTTTCTAGAATACTGAGAGAAAGATATTCAGAAAGTAAGTGGATAACTACTTGTCCAGGAGGCAGGCAATATAGGATAACTTGTACATGCCTGGGGGGCCTAGTGTCGTTCATGTCGTGAAATAGTGTTAAATACTTGGAGCAGTTCGGTTGTACGAGTTTGACAATGCCTTAAACGGGGGTGGGCGATAGTCGTGTATATATATAATTGTATATGCATTTATTCATTCATTCACCTCAAGACTATGAGAGAACATGGGGAGCTTCTCCCCATTTGCCTGTCCATTAACTGTTAATTCACTAACCACACTTTAACAGTACTCACACCACAGTGATATTACTGTAACTTGGTTAACTTGGTCCTCCATGAAGAGGTCATGTTGTGAGTAGTCCGACATTCTCAGCGGTGAATCTGTTTTCTCTCCTTTGCCCGAGGAGGCATCACCTTAGCGCGACCTAAGAGATTAGTGTATAACTTGTACTCTGGATGAGACACACACACAACTTCAACACGAACACAAGTCAATCGTGACATTGTTCTGACGATGATATAAGTCATACTGCTCTTGAGCAGTGACGACAGATGTTCAGGAAGTATCATTAACACATTATATATTTTCATCTGTGGATTTCAAACGAATTTCAGTCGCCAATGACTATAATGTTCAACCGAAAGACTCGCTTTAAAGTGATTTAAAATGATCTAAAGAGCAGAATCATTCATGTTTTGTATCTCTGCAGAACTTAAACTTTCATGTTCACTCTCACGCTGAACACTGTACCGCGCGCTTTCATACCGAGCCCCGATTCCTACCCACAACAACACGGCTTCTCTACATGTTTATCCTTGCCCAAATCTCCGCACCATAACTACACTCACGCCCACTATATCTAAACCCATGCTTTCTCCTCTGCTCACGTCCACTTCTGTACCTACGTCTCACCTTCAGGACTCGCACAAGGAGTTCCAGAGTAACGCCCGTTTTCATAGAGTGATCATCCACTCCAGACCCTCGCCCATCTCTGCGCAGACACCAGTTAGTGCCTACCTTACCACCTGGGGCCGTCTGCTCGCCCCACACTCACCCGACCACCACTCCTCACAGATGTGCGGTCTCAAAATCATTTGTTTATTATCGTTAACTCGCGTTATTTACGGCTTCCCCGAAAACTGTCCATGTATGGCTTTTGTAAACACGTCTATCACAATATGTTACATAGTGAGGGTCAACCGTAACCATGAAGAAAAGCACATTTCTGATACCTGGTAACGGTAGCCATGTTATGACTACATAGTCACATACTGGTAATGTTTACACAGCAGCATGCGTCATGCATGAATATTTGGCACCACTGGTAATTTCTGCATACTTGGTAACACTGGTCAAAACCATACATTCTCAGACAGTTATAAAAGCTATACGTCTGGCAACAATGCTACCCCCTTTTTTTTAATTCAAATAGTGAGCTGGTGTGGCATTGATTATGTACGGTCGTGTTGACGCATAGATAACTCGCTTAAGCTGACTAGGTTTATTATAATCAACTTTACCACACCATGAGCGCATATACACACATACACACGTCCACTCAACACTCTACAGTTAACTGACACAGACACCGTACTACGGATTACGGACACACACACACACTCACTCAACAAACCTTACGCTGTAACACACAGAACACTGGCAAAGAGGCCGAATCTTCACCTTGGACGAGGACGAGAGGCCAGACTAGTATCACACACAAAATTACGTTAGTGGAAGGGAAGAAAAGCTCGCATGTCAGAGGAGCCTTCTCGATATGGGTTCACCTGTGGCGATCCCCCGGACTTGATCATGGGTCCACTGGTCCTATATCTGCGTGGGAATGACTGACCAGGACTGATCCCATACCTAAATATGGTGGCGGATGATGCGAAGGCAGTGAGGGAAGTAAAGAGTGATGGGGGTTGCATCAATTCACAAGGGGAACTAGACAAACTCCAAGACTGGTCGGTCTGATACTTGGCTTATGAAACTCAACCTTGAACTAATCCAAACTAATGATGATGGGTCACAGTGAGGGAAGGCCCCGATATAGATAGTAGCTATCAGGAAGTAAGGTGCACGAATCTGTCTCAAAGGGACTTGAAAGTCGACACAGCCCACCCTAAGCAAAACCGTAAAAGGGACAACACCCACCAGGTAAACGTTATAATCGTATGCAGTCAAATAGATAAGGAAATATTCAGCCAACTGTTCACAGCATACAGCAAGCCGAAATGAACACAGCACTTCAGTGTAAAGAACTAATACAAGAAAGTCCAGAGGAAGGCGACAGAGATGGTACAACAATTAAGAGAACTATGCCACAGTGAGAGGTTACAGGTAATAGAAGATAGAAAACTAAGGGGAGACTTGATCATACCCTTTAAATATTTTTTTTCAAACCGGTTTGATGCTTTCAACAGTGAACAGTTCTTTGAAAGATGCAAAGACAGAAAAACCATGAAATCAAGAACGTTGTTAGGAAAGATAAAAAGTACTTTTATAGCATATGAGGAGTGGATGAAGGGAAAAATTTGAGTGCTAAGATTGTGAATGCTGACAGTATATATAAAGAATATAAAGTCTTGTAACAGATGAAGTTCAGGAGATGGGCGTGACAGATGTAGAACTCCCTCCCGTTTCGTGCACATGGATAATCAGACGCAGTGTGAATAGGAAATATATACCAGAGTTTTAAATGCAGAGACATTTTCAGGGGTAATTCTGCACATAATATGCCTTAACGCAAACACGTTGGTAATCAATATGCGTCTTATCTCACGACTCTCCCTATTCATGTACTTTAAAGGGTTATAATAATGTGTTCTTTTCTCATCTTCCAAATGTACTACTAGACATAATTTGTCGACTGATGGTTTTAAAATTAAAAGATTACCTTATAAAGTAAATAGCTCGCCAGTCACATGTGGAAAAAATTAACACCTGATTTCCAAAGAACCCATGAATAAACAAAACATTACCGAATTAAGGGTTTTCCTTCGTCCCGACTTCTCTTTTCCCTTTGTCTCTTAAATTAGTTATAAGACCTGTGACCACGAGACTTACACCAAGGGAGGGTGTCAGGGAAGCATAGGAAGTGGAGGTTTGGGTTAGGTTCCTCCCCTCCTCAACCCAACTATCGCCAATAGGAAGTGGTTAGAGTGGAATCAAGGCCCTGTCTCGGTGCATTAGTGATGTGGTTTGTCTTGGCTATTATTGAAAAAAATATCAATAATGATGATAACGACCATGGAAATCGTAACTACTACTACTACCACCACCACTAACTACAACTACTAACAGTTATAATAGTAATAATAAGACCATAATAATAATGATAACGATATTACTACAGTGAATATGCTTTCAATGCAGGGAGATCCCAAACACTCAGCGATGCTGTGATGTGAGAGGATCAGCTGTATCTTGTGTCAGACTCAGCTGTCACTGGGAGAGGATAATAATTTTCTTTTAATGTCTGGATATCTCTCAAGACTTCCAGCAGCTGTTCTCTCTTACTGTGACATGATGTAAAACGTCTAACAGTCTCTGGATGTGTTGGAAACAGCTGTGTAGTGGCGCAAATGACCTCAATAACACAGAAAAGGAAATATATCAACATCAGTCAACTAAAGACGAAATGAATGAAGTTCTTCAGTTAATGATTACCGTTCCGCGAGCCAGCATGAATTAACTATAACACACAAAATGAAGGATTAAGTTGCTTCTGGTCAAGTATGATTGTCTGGGTCAGTAAGACAACTGCTTGTTATGTGTTCACATATACATAAACCCTCAGACTTCGGTACTAAAGGCGTTTCCGTCAGTAATAATGATACTAATGATGAAGTTGGCTCACTCTTAAGTTTTCAGAGTAAATACTTATCACTGTTTATTTTTCAAGGTAAGAGTTAAATGCTTCAAACAACTAACATGAACATATTACGTATGTTGAGTATGTATGTGTCGTTCTATATATACTAATGCCCCAAGACGAACTACATGCAAGAGTCCTGGTGTTACCCAGGAACTTTCTAAGGGTTCCTAAGCCCTTGCTAAGGGGGACTTTTCAGTCGCAGATACATGCCTCCATACCTGACCATAAGGTCGACAGATCCACCCACTCTAACGGTTACATAAGAGCTGCAGGCCTCAGTCTTCAACAGCCTGACCAAGCAGAGCAGCAACACCACATTCTGAACATTTACAAGTGTTCATAAATACTTAACACTGTTTGTGTTTGATGTTCTCATTGGAATGTGTGTGTGTGTGTGTGTGTGTGTGTGTGTAAGTCTTACTTGCACCACAGAAATAATGTCTAAACATCAGAACCTGTGACTTCATGGAAAAAGAAATCAGGAATCTTATGTGACTGTTAATTAGTCATTTCCACTCGCAAATTATTTCTCCAGGTAATAATATTTGTGTAAGAAATACGACCCGACATGTTGTGTTTGGTCACTCTGTCCTTAGAGCACACGGTCATATAGGCCAAATTATAAGAAGGTGAGGATGGCCTCTCGGTTAGGTGAACATACGGCTCATATTTTCCATAACTGATTATCTTTTAGCAATGTGACCAGTGTGTTAACACAGCCAAGGTCACGATGGTGTGCTGGCTCAGGTGCTCGCGTCTGAGGCTAAGCAGCTGATGGACGATATGTGCCATTGTGGACTGCGATTCTCATGAGGAACAGTTGTTGTGTAAGGACCATTTTCTTAGCACATGGTTCAAGAACACTGTCCATCGAGGATCGTTATTTGGTGGTGCATGATAGATATATTCATCTAAATTGGATCAGTTGCGGAGACAGAGGATGAGATACGGAAGTTCAGTTACTGTCTGGTTTTGATGGGCGTTCAAAGCGAAGAACTAAGGTTACAGTAAACAGCAGAATGTTTTAAGGGATAGGGACGCACATGTGACAACAAATACGACGTCTGGATTTCCCTCTGGTTCTGAAGCAATGTATCCAGCTTTATCGTTCGAACGATCGATATGTCTATGTATTTCTGAATCATTTCAGTAAATGTAATCAGAATACAATTACATTAACTTCTGGCATTCTTCCTATTATTTTTCTTCTTTAGGATCCGCTACAGAAATGAAGATGAATGGCGATACATTAGTGTGGTGCGTGGTGATGATGCAAATGACGGCTAAAGACGAACACTCCTGGTAGCGTCCTGTAAAGACTTGACACTTTAATGCGACTCTTCTGTTCATCATTGGGATGACAATGCTGTAATCCTGTGATTTAAAAGAGCTAAATTCCCTCTGTGTAATAGAATTGTGAGTAGGAAGATTTGTCCGTCCAGGGAGAGGCTTGTGAAACTAGAACTGAACACCTTTGTTGCCGGTTGGAAGGTCCGAAGTTGTGCTGAACAAGTCGGTTCTTTGAGTCTGTCAATGTGGAGGAGTTAGTAGCAGCTTATGTTGCTCGAGGTGTACAACGCTTATCGGACTATGCCCCATGACGTCTCTTCATTACTTTCCTGTAGTTAACAATAGACTTGGACCAAATGAACTCTTCCCTCACGACGCGAGACCAAGAATCATGAAAGTTCTGTTCATAACTTCATGGAAAACATAAAATCAAACCAGAGTTTTCCTCTTCATTCTTTATTCTGTCGAGTTCGGTGCAACATTTCGAGGACACTCTTTTCCTCCTCTGTCATTGCAATCAAGAATAATCTGATCAATGAGAGATGATAATATGATTTATTTAATCAGAGGAAAGAATAAGGTAAGATAAGCAGCGTTGAACACATGACTCCCGGGAAGAGCATGTAGTATTTAAGGTTACAGAAACATTGTAACAGAGAGAAATAAGCCTAAATTACGTGACCCTTTTTGACTGGTAAGTGTCTCAGAGTCCATATTCGCATACGGCACTATGACTTTTATGTCTAAAAATAAACACGATATAAACAACATGGAGCCACTAAATCAGGATCTTGTAGCATATCGGAGAATAAATAGTATGTTTACTATGTTTAATTCGTTACTGATTTCCTAATCTCTTGAGACCTACTTAGAAGGCACCACAAACGCCTCAAGATACGTGAACGTATGTTATCGTCATACAACCCCCTAAGGCATCCCGCGGGCACCAGGATGCGCTACACGCAGGAGCAGGGAAATGACAGACTTACTTTGGAGCGAAAAGTTCCTCGACGACACTGTACTCTTTTCCGTCCAATGACGATGTGAGCACATGATGGTGGCGTCCAGTAACAGTATCGCCACCCCCCCCTGCGTCAGCGAGGTAGCGCAAGGAAAAGAACAGACAAAAACAGATACATATCCGCTTCACCGAGGTAAGAATTGGGTAAAAAAGAAGAAAAAGCGGTCATCATAAAAATTCGGAACCCATCAAAAATATTCTTCCTTTATCCATAGATAATGGAAACTGACGCCTAAAAAGACATTATTTTTGAAAACATGAAGAAAAGACCTAACTTCAGGGAAGACAAAAGTGGCCTTACTGTAGCAGTGCATGCGAAAAGAAATGCTTCACGTAGGACAAGATAATTTAGATGACCTAATTTCATAACCCAGCAAGTAAAATGACCTAGCACTGGGCCAAGGAATGGTCTTACACAAGGGCTAGACACGTAAGAATGATAAGTGTTTTTGGACCAGACACGTAAGAATGAAATCATTTTGGCGCCAGGAGGAAGAAGTGCCGGGAAGAGGGCAGGGAGCAGGTGGTGGGACTCTAGCAATGGAGCAGACTACCTTGGAGTGGGTGGCAGGTGCTGGCCCAGTGCTGAGCGCCTCCCACTGAGATGTCACAAGTTGGATAAGGAAATGCTGAGGTCGTTGTGGTTCTCAACCGCTTTACAGTGGCAGGGGTAATGAAGGTCAAGAATTTTTCTGCTGCTGGTTTTTCTTTTTATCTGATCTTGTGACAATGCAGGAAGGTATTACCAAACGTATGGTGAAGAAAAAGAATAATACAGTGCTTCCTATATGGTGTTCTTACGTCGTATACTAATACATATTTTTACTCTCGAGAGCGAAACAATTTTTCATACGAAGTCAGCAGAAACGCAAAAGATTATTTGAACCTGGTCATAAGAGCAATACACTTAGTGCTCGCAACACTGTCTCAACAGACAACAATACTAACGACAACAGATGTTCTCGACACGACACAACACCACCAGGAGCACACATTAACGACTACAGCAGGAACGTAACACCAGGAGAGATGATAACACAAGTAACATCGGTAACAACCAGGAGAGACGAAGATGTACAACACACACAACACGGACCCCAATCTCTAAGTCATTCACTGTAATATACGACAGACTCCCAAAACAGGTCGCACATCTGGAACACTGTCAAAACTCAGGTGGTATCTCCAGGACACACTCAACACCATGCACAACACGTCTCCTGACATTAAGACCCATGCAGTCTTACACCATATGCTAACATGTCTTGTCTCCATGACACGCTCTCAATACGGCCAGCACCTCGAGGACGCACTCACAACATGGGCAGCAACTCGAGGACGCACTCACAACATGGGCAGCAACTCGAGGACGCACTCTCAACACGGGCAGCACCTCGAGGACGCACTCACAACATGGGCAGCAACTCGAGGACGCACTATCAACACGGGCAGCAACTCGAGGACGCACTCTCAACACGGGCAGCACCCCGAGGACGCACTCACAACACGGGAAGCACATTCAGGATGCACTCACAACACGGGCAGCACCTCGAGGACGCACGCACACGGGCAGCACGTCGAGGATTCACAACACGGGCAGCATCTCCAGGACGCCCTCACATCACGAGTCGATCACAGGATAAAACCACATCATGAGGAGAATACGTTAGCAGAGTGAGGTGAATTCCAGCCTCCTTCACCCACTTGACGTTCATATCTGGTGATCTTAATCCATAGAATTATCGCAGAAGTACAATAAAGGTGTTTCTATGAGCCAGTTGTAACGATATATTTAAGGAAACAACGACCGATTTACCATAAACATGGCAGACTTATGATTGTCGTAAATACAAAGGTGGAGTTGTAAAGTGCAATGTGTTCTGTTTATTGACACTTTCGCTTCAGTATGTGGTGTAACTTTAGATCGGTTTTCTATCACGGTGACTCAGTGTCACTTCTTAACATCAGCACCGTGAAATATCGAGAAAGATTTCTCTTTTTTTATACGTCATTCTTCAGGCGAAAACGGAAACCGCAGATTGTTATCTCATAAGCTGCGTATGTCTGATGCTTCGGCTCAAGTACCAAGTGCGGAAGGAGGCACCGCAACCGGTGTGGGTAACACGGCGGCTGCGGCAAGAGTGCCTATGATCCGCATTTTGCTGTATCATCTAATCACACAGTTTCGCGCCCCTGAGCTTCTTTTCTCAGGGTCGTCCAATCAGCGCGCCGGGACATTGTCACTCGTTCTTCCGTCCAATAGCGGGCGCCAGAATCATGACGTCACAAGTGACACAGCCAATGGCGGACGCCTCGTCATTCTGGGAGGCACAGGGACTGGAATTGATTGTATTATCATTATCAATATCTCAACCTCTCCTCCAGAAGACGCTTGAAACCTAGTAGCGATAGCAGCGGAGGAGAAGAGGCGAAGACAGGCAGAGGGGAGGGCGGCGTGGGACATTAGTACAGAGGGAGGTGTGCGCGCAGGACGCACCGCCAGGGGTCTGCAGCGCACGGCTCTCGTGACTGAGCTAACTACACGTGCTGCCGTATTGGACTTCCCTCCGCAGTACCTGGTCCGGGCCCGAGCCTCGTGAACGTGTCCACACCTTCCCTTATCACTTACCTGGAGACTCCGGGGAGGGGGCTGTCTTCACTCCCCACTGGCTCGGTGATAGTGCTTCTGATACATTGCAATCCTATGACAAGTCATGATTACACGTGATGAATTCGTGTGGTGGGATATGAGTCAGTCATACTGTAGAGTGCGTCAGGACGAATGCTGAACACCTACCTTAATGGACGCTTCAGTCATGAGTGTCTCAGCCGGTTAAGTGAAAATAATGTGACCATCAAATGAAGGGACTTGGATCGCACCCCACGGAGGTGTTGAAGTCTCCCGCCGCTGTGCCTCAGTGACGTTTACTTCATTTATGGATCCCACAGAGAAGCTTTAATCTAAATACTGTGATTGGCATTCGTGGGTGTAGTGCCATCTAGTGCGTTGGTGTGAATCCCAGCACCTGGTGAGGCTGGGAAACGCCAAAAACAGTGTGTGACTTCTGTCATGATTGTAGGAGTGAACGTCGTAAGTGACAGTGAAAAATGTTTGTATCATGAGGAACCAAAGTAACTAACTGGTATGTAACCTGAGAGCAATTACATATCAAACGTAATAATGACAACTGCGTGTACGTCATTATCACTGGGAACCAGCAGAGGCTGAGGAAATGTGTTCTATGTACTGACCACCTATAATCTAATATCTAAGGTAAACAAACTATATATATATAAGACTCAAGAATCAAACTTCAGTGGAACTCGGTTCAAAGTGGTACAAGAGACAATGATGACAGTCAGTGTTGTGAGTGTACCACTGAAGATGAGGTAGACGTATCTAGTAAGGTGCTCTGCCATGGAGACTCAAAAGGTAAGTCGTCAGGGATACCCAGAGTCTATTCAGGGAAAAATATCTTTGCAAGTCTAGATGTAATCTTGAGTGAAGATGTAATTACTGGTTCAAGTCTAGATGTAATCTAGAGTGAAGAAGTAATTACTGGTTCAAGTCTAGATGTAATCTTGAGTGAAGAAGTAATTACTGGTTCTTAGACTCCATGAATGATAAAGAAAAATGTCAATGTTATTCTGGTCATGGGTCGAGCATCTTCACAAATCAATAGAGTTCAACACACATAGCAGTACCTCCCGACCTGTCAGGTAGAACGACCATGAGGTTGCAATTATCACCTGTCGGCAGGAGATAGGTTGCTATGCAGGTGAGAACTTGCTCCTCCAACCTTGCTAGCACACTCTAACAAACTTTATCTCTCGTCTCACCCCCCTTCGTGATGCTCTTCCACTATTCCATTATCTTAAGATTTCTGAAAGTTCACTACGCACTGGTGTCACGCAGGCGTCATATGAACGCCAGTGAGCTGCCCTCCTCATAGTCTCTCGTAATCATCAGTCATATAGACCTTTGGTATAAGAAATATGCTCCAAGCGTTACATGGGACAGCAAGACAAGAGACATACCTTAAAAAAAGGAATTCTAATCCTAAAGAACACAAAGCCGAAATATATTGCTCCCAAGAAGTTTTCAATCAAAACAAGTTGATCAATATGCACCAATAAAGTTTCTAGTGGATGCCATTACAAGTAAAAGGTTAAGCAATATTTTGCAACTTCTACTTTCAGATAAATCAAACTTCATCAACATGTCTCCCTAAGTTTTGTAATGGACACCAAATGCAAGTTAAGCAGCATTTTTCATAAGGTATCACTGGACCCCTTGTACGAGCAAATACAAGCCAGTCAACACCTCTCCACGAAATCTTTAGTGGTTACTTCCGACAAGTACAGAGAATTACAGAGACGCTGAACATTCCCTAATACCTGCTGCATAAACAAGAACAACCACGAAAAGTTTTTACCAACTACAACTAAAGACATACCATAACGTATGTATATTCGCTATTAACACATTAGTTTTTCAAATGAAACCATGTTTAGAGCTTACATCTTGGAAACCGACTGATGGCAATATATATAAAGGTTTTACACATTACACTAAGCTTCGGCGACTAATTTAGATCAGATCTATAATACTAAAACCTACTGTCGTTTAAAAGGCAAAGCATACAATGATACAACACTGGGCATTAATGTTAACATTACCGTGATAACGAGGATGCTTGAACATCGGAAACCCAGTATTTTGAGTTCTAGTATAAGAGAATTTACAGACAATTGTTACGACCACTTAGAACCACACCCATTGTGTAAGGCTAAAGTGTTGTTATCTTCTAGCTAGTGTTTTCATTATGAAAAACAATTGTCATTAAGGCGATGTCTCGATGGCCTTTCTGAAAATGCCACCGATCTGACCAGAATCATACGTCAAAACCCAAGAAGGTGAGAGAGAGAGAGAGAGAGAGAGAGAGAGAGAGAGAGAGAGAGAGAGAGAGAGAGAGACACGGGAGGAGGGAGGAGGGTGGAGGGCTAGCCTTAGTGTGGGGGTAAATGGAGGATACTGGCTGCCGCAGTAATAATGATGACAACAAATGATCGCTAAAATGACTGGAATTCACAGTCTGAGAGAGAGAGAGTAAGTTAAAGAGGCGGGATGGACTTATGTAAAAGATGTAAAAGAAAAAAAGAAGTCAAGGAAAAGACTTGGAAGCAGATTAAGAAATAGAATAACTGATAAGTTGAAGAATAGACGAGGAGTAGAATGGAAAAGAAGATAAAAGAGAAGAAATTGCAGTCGAATTTCCGAGGTAGTTGGTCGCGCGGCACATCGGCTGGAGACTTGATGCTCTTGTAACATGTAATCCAAGGTATGATCACTGACGCATGCGCCAGCTTTACCATCTACTGCCTGACAACGGTGATGGCAAAGGGGAAGAGAAAAAAATTGAAAAAAAAGATTAAAAACAAGGAAAAAGAAGAGAGGACGAACATTAAAAGTAAGGTAAACAAGAGAAAAAAATATGAAAAGATCATGAAAATAGGAAAGATGATACAAACCAAGAATAGGGAAAAAAATGAACTGAGGAAATACAAAGGAGAAACACCAACATATGATACACAACGCAAACATTTCTCGTCACCACAACCTGTCATCACCAGGATGTGTCCCCCTGGCACCAGCTGCCCAACCATCTGCTGTTGAAAAACATTATGGATTAGGACAACGCTGCCAGCTGGTCCAAGGGTAATCTGATTCATTACTGTCTATAATCTTCACCTTATAATCTCTTCCATTTTCTTTTGTACTTCAGCATTGTCCTTCTCAACCAGTACATTGTAAAGATGGAGTATCCGTCAGTGATTCTAAATTGGATTACATCTCACTACAGCGTCGAAGTCTCCAGCAGTCATGCCAAGCAAGGAACTACCTTGGGGGGTCGTCTGCAATTTCTTTTTCTTTTATCTTCGTCTTATTCTTTTCTCAGATTTCTTATCTCCCAGCTCTTTAATTTACTGTACTTTTCAATTCCTCTTCTCCAACGTCTTAATCATCTATAATCCCATCCTACCTTTTTCATATATTATTTCTCATACCCTCTGAACTGTAGCCTTTTCACCGATCATTTAAATAAATGTCCAGTAATATCCTATCCATCCTACTTACGTCCTCAGAGATCTGGTAATTAATCAAAGCTTCACAGTAAACTTGCCTGAATTTTAACAAGATTCGTCTTTAAAGACACACACGAACTTTGGATTTCTCACGAGATGTTTTCTGAAATATCAACTAGTTTTTCATCACTGCAGGTCTTCAGTAGCTGTACCACAACAGTACATCATTTGAAGCTATGACGTGCCAATACTTGTGACAATTCTAACCAACCAGAGCTGAAAACACACAAGTATCTAGTAACAAAGCAATGCATTTGTAACTGCGACCCACCAGTGCTTGTAACAAAGCTATACATCAGCAACTGTAACACCCAAGAACTTGTAACATAGCACTGTACAGTTACGTACAGCTCAGTAACCTTTGGGCCACTGTGACACACCCGATCTTGTAACACAGAAGTATGCCAGTAACTGCGATACATTAGTGTCTGTAACATAGCAATTCAGTAGTAACCACGAGACATCAGTGCCTGTAACCCAACATCACATCTGTAGCTGTGACATATAGAAGATATTGGCGTTCAATCGTAATCATCAACTAATCAACCTTTCTTCAAAGAAGGGAGTTGAGTACATATGCTGTGGCAGCATTAAAATCTTACGTGCAGATTGTGAAGGAATAGCTACCCCTGAACGATGTGGATGTTGTCTCGTCGTGGCAGGCCCCTCAGTGAGTCTACTCATGCATGTATATGAGATAACGTAAGCACGTCCCCCTTTCGTTAAGTATTTCTTCTGACAACTCTGTCATTTCTTACAGTATTTCATGTAAGTATACAATACAAATGTTCGGAGGCAGAGACAATTGTAGTAGCAGAAACTATGATATAACTGGTATCATAGAGAACTGGCTACATCCTAGTTAACATGACAGAAGAAACGAAATAAGGGGGCGGTGGCTTCTAGTTACAGCTTTCCTTAATGCTGAACTGAAAAATGTTACGGCTATTCATAATATCGAATTAATACTTGGGCACGTAAACGATAAGCCTCATAAGACAAGCCAATGACAGAAGAATTAAATTACAGATCTCTCACCCAGAAACCAACTGTAGTTGAAAGACATTTTGACCAAGAAGCAGTAACACGATTCGATCATAATGGTTAGGTCTCAATACACGAATATCAGAATAAGAAGCACCTCTTCCCTGTGGCTCTGCGCCTGGACTCAAGCGTAGATTTTAATGATAGTATTTTGATGCTATTGGCTGAAAACGTTGTCATGATGGGAATAAGAGTTACTTCGACATACAACCGAGTATATTGTCGATAATGGCGTAGCTGGAGAAACGTCTGGTACAAATGATCAGAGACAAATTACACCTAACTTTGCATTCTGCTTGTAATGCTAATATCACAGTTGCGCAATGATGCCACATTTCAGATATGAAGATTTCAATGATCTACGCATTACTCTTGGCAGGATAATCTGGATCAAAATTTTAAATGAAATGGCGTGGAAAACACTGATGTAACATTCAAAGTAGCGATAATATATGCAAATACATGGCTGAAGGCCATTTCCCAGGACTAAACTAAAATGGGGGAAGAGTGAACCAAAGAACTGTCTGTGGTCCAAGAAAACAGCACAGACGAAGCTCAAGGACAAAAGCAATCGGTATGAAGGGAAATTATGTAAATTTGCAGCAATGTATATAACGTGATAAAATTGATACGGTTGATGTCACCTGTTCAGATTTCAGGAGAGTATGATAACTACCGTATAAAAGATTACAACCATAAGCTATTACACAGTGCACAGATGATGCTGTACTTCGACGAGCAGAAAAGTAGTTGGCAGGCTGTAAACAAAGATTAGTGATTAACAGTCAAACTTTAGAATGGTTGGACGTAACAAGTGGCGTACCTTAAGGATCTGTCTTGCGACCAGGTTTATTTCTGATGTATACTAGTGACAATATAAGGGTCTGTTCAGCAAGAAATAAAAATAGCAGAAGATAGTAAGCTGGGAAATAAAGCTACAGCAGAAAATCATGGTCTACATTTGCAAGCTGACATAAATAAACTGTTGGGCTAGGGCCATAGGTGACAAATCATTTTATCATCGATAAGTGCAAAGAAGCAGTAAACACAGGAAGAAGTCCTAAAGTAGGAATTCTGTTGATCTGCAATATATAATAGAGGACAAAGGCTTTAGTGTTATAAAGCCAAATAAGAAAACGTTGTACTTGAGGCAAATAACTTTTGTTTATCAATTGGGCTCTTAATATATGGAATAGTTAACAATTCGAATCGCTGAGAGTAAAGTCATAGACACGTTTAAAAACTCAACATTTATCTAGCTTCAAAGTATACGACTGACTGTAAGCATCTCCGTAGAAAAAGTTTCCTCTGTTTCTAATCTCTTCAACTATAACATGTTGCCACAGAACGACGCAATGGTCTGTTTTTGTAAGCAGTCTTTTATATTCTTTATGTAGAAACTGTGACGCAGCAGTAACAGTCACTCAGTAATGCATAGCTAACTTTGACAAGCCAGTACAAACAAAAGTTAAACATCCAAGTAATTGCAATATATCAGTGTCTGCAACACTGCAGCACCCTTAGTGACAGCACATCAATGACTATATCGCGCTGTAAAAAAAAAGAAAAACAGTACGTGTTACAATAGAAACAGCAATCCTATAGAAGTGAATATAACATTACCTATAATGCCTGTGTTTCTACATGAAGTATCATGAATCATTTAAGCTATCAATATTTGTATGGCAATAATACTTCGATACATGTAACACCGATATGAACAGAGAATGTACCACAGTCTGGATATCCCGAGAATCAGGCATTTGATACTGTAATATAAAATGACTTGCGACACAGGAGCTTATAAAACCCTAACCATGATATTTACTATGCAAGTAACCAGCAACCTGCTAGTGTCAGATGCCAATGTTGGTACGACGTCGTTTTCCGTAATAATGTGAGTTGACAGTGTGTGTAACATGATAATACAGAAAGATTTGCAAAGGACTGACATCACTTTTGGAAGTTTTGATGAGTGTTATAATAAAACTGTACCATACGGTCCATGTGACGCTATAACACAAAAACATAAATACGGTATGGAAATGTCGAGACAGTTTAATATGTATGGATCCTACAGTGTCCTGTGCAAGATATGATCCGAGGACTTTTTTTTTTTTTACCATAGTACCCTTCCATTCTCTAATGGCAAGTCAGCTTTGTATGCTTTAGCGAAAATTCATAATACAGTAAGGTTAGTCTAGGATTTAGTGGTGGTGGGGGGGAGTGGGAGATGGGAGAATCTACGTTGTCACAAACACATGCATTTCTCTCGCATCAGTCTACAAACACTGCAACCTCCCAAGACACCCATATACACCTCCTCCACAGACACACAGACAAGTACTTGCTACATTATGTGAAGACTTGAATTTACACACGTACATCACAGCCAATCACATCGGAACCTTCCCTTTAGCCAAATGTACACACATTATGTTATCCTTCAGGATCGAGACACGTGTTTAGATAAATCTTTATCTCATGGCCTTGAGCTAATAATCTACAACCTAACTAGGTCTCTATCACAGCAGAAGCACAGCAGCTACATAATTCATACTTTCTCTCCATTGTACTGCAGTCGTGTTTGTTTTGCATTGCCTGCGCGTCCTCAGCTATTCACATAACTTATGCCATACTCAAGGCCTTCGCATCTTCCCATAAATTTAATAATCTGTTGTTGCTTGAATCTTTCTTGTATGATAACTTTAGAAAGCAGACGTCCCTGACTTCTGCCAGACTGAGGGTGCCAGGATTGGTACACTCGTTCTGCAAAACTAATTCCTACGTTTAGTTGAAAAGCTTCTGAATCTTATTTACCTATGACAAATGGGATGACAGACGCAGGTAGATATAAGGAAAATTCAATGGTTACCAAGATCCGAGAAAATACGGAAAAGATAAACGGACAAACACAATGAAACCCTAAGGAGAGCATTAGATCAAATAATTGGGTTTAGAAGTTTATAATGTGCCAGTTTAACTCTTTCTGATCACAGGTAGTCCAAGATGAAATACAAATGATAAGTCTGTCTCACTTGGCATAGGTAAATCTTGCCGTCAATCGTTCATATTGTACAAGGGAATAATCTTCAGATCTTTACGACAGTTCATTACTATGAACTCGGAAGGAAAGGCGACTCTTGACGAATCTTCGTCTTTAGCGGATCGGAAAACTAAACCGACTTGATCTTATATCGAAGGAACAGTAAGTGATGGTAGATGGCACTGTAACCTGGCGGTGTGCTTCCAGCGGCTAGGCCTGGTGACCTGAAGGCAATCTGTATTCAAGGCATGTAGTAGCGTTACACGAGATCACCTCACACTAAACAGTTTGAACGCCAGCCACTCAGTTAGCCTAAGATTGATCCAGATAATTCTCTCTCCACTTCTTATGTCAATGAAGGACTAAAAAACTGATATCAAATTTCCACAAGACATATGTCTAGAGAAAATTTCCTGCATCAAAATTCCAGCACACGAAGATCATTGCAAATGTATCATGAATATAATACCACACCATTCGTACTAAGCTAGTTCACTGAATATAGGCAAGTGTTCACACACACGGAACATGTGCATGCTAGGCTTAAGCTATGCCTTTCTGACTTATTCTTCTACCTAGGTCCTTGACAACACGCAAAACTAATATGTAATATCAATCAATCATTGCTAACCTCAAGCGTGCTTGGCAAGTCAATTGTTAACTTATACAGTCATGCGCTACAGGCGGACGCTTAAGTCTTCCATACCCACCACCACAGATTGTGGTTCCAACTATCGTTGAGAAGTCATCACCTTAGCCAGAGTTTCCTATCACCGTCATCAGAGACGACGTACGTAATCTGGGAATTACAAACGCTTGGAACACCTTGTCATCCCAGGACCTAGTACGCCATCTCTATATTTACTTGGAAAAAAAAAAATACGTGGTAATTACTTCATAGGTATTTGACAAGCAACAGAAATGGGTTTACAAGTATGCCCAAGAACAAAATGCAAAGTACATAAAATGGTACGGAGCTGCGACAACCATTATGTGTACCGCAGAAACCATTTCACATACATAAATTCTTAACCAAATTGACATAACCGAAAGTGTTAATTTCCTGTATCAGTTAACTATAAAGGGAAAAGGAAAACGTATGGGAACAAGAATGCGAAATCGTTGTCCATTTCACTCTATAATAATCATATTAGCAATTATGTTTGTTACAGTGATAGAGGCAAGAGTAGTAAATAACTTTTACTAACCTCTTTTCATATAATACAATTGTCATAGCATACTTGGTAACCAAATCCTCTTGCTTGTCGAACACAAGTAAAATAATTAAGAGATTTCTCCTTACATTTCAATATACCTTAACATTACAAAATAATTTCAGTCAATATTACACCTACTTCAAGTGATGCCATATTTTATAAATAGATCGTCTTTCAATCTTTTATAATCACACATTACTTAAGTCACTGCTGATACTGGCGACAGTAATTCCTTGGTTAAGATGAAACATCGCTTCCTGCCCTCACCGCCAGGAGCCACAATCAGTGGCGTGGGGTCGGTGGGGGTATGCGTCCGAATCTACAGCATAATTATACATATGACTCTCACCGGAATGTAACTAATGTCTTTGAATTCTTACACACTATAACCTACTGGATACAATGATACGACTGATGACCACATTATAACACTTGGGAATGACACCTCGCCAGTTGAACATGACGTCGTGGCGTTTGACTTGAATGTGACCGTGTCATGTCAGTTCATCGTTATGAAGTGGGTCCTATCGTCATGTTTGTTCGTCATATCATCGTGTTCAAGGGTCATTACGTTATACCAAGAGGTAGAGGAAGGACACTTGTGCTTATTTATAGTTCGTTCATAAGAGGAGACAGTTTACAGTGCGATTCACAACAGAATACGTCTCACGGAAACGGGACCAGGAGCAAAGCTCATGCTCAACTCCAAATTTTATTTTTTACGGTCTTTTCATTCGAGTTGCAAGTAACCTGCCTTTATAAATCGCTCGAGTTACACATAATATTATGAATTTTGATATAGGCTAGTAATTACCGTACAGTGTGTTTCAGCATGAACAAACTGCTCAGACCAAATTCCTAGTATCTATCCTACACTTTGAAATCATCTTAAGCACAGGAACTCTGCTCTGGTCAAATGCTCACGGGTGAAAGTCTTCCTCTTCTAAGTTAAAGTCACGAGTCATATATTCATTTTCTTGAGGTTTACTTGTGGCTTCCTGAAGAATCATGAAGCAATTTCAGTTAAAGTATTAAAGTTGAACATTATTATTGTTAAAAAGACCTTACTCACGCTAAATATATGATCCACTTTCTAGTTGTACGTTATGATGCATCAGCCAGCAGACTGTACATGTAACGATAGCATTGCTCTAGACAATCTATATTCTCACACGTTTACCACAAACGTTCTTGCCTCACGTGTAGGGGCTTCCCCTAACTGTTGTATTCCTCCGTAGGAAAGATAACTGATGTTCTTTTTCAATTTCTTTTCTTTCTTCTTTTTCTTTAAGCTAGTGTTGTTAAGGGTGTGGTCAAGATGTATTTGATCCGACCCTTAAGGCTCAGGTCAAAGGCTAGTGGTGTGGAGGATGTGAAAATGAGACCCTTTGATATGATCCCTCATTGATGTCATGTCATAAAGATGAGGATGCAGATGAGATGGCCTTTGACCTGATACCTGAAGGGTTGGGTCAAAGGGCAGTGCTATCGAGGGTACAATGATGATTCGTTTGTCAAATGTGAAGTCACGGCAAGTTTTTCAAGGGTGAGGTAAAGGTACATTCGTCGAGGATGAAGTGAATAAGGGTTTATCGAGGGTGGAGTAATGATGCGTCTCCCTCCGAAGTCAACACGACAGTTCAGAGGTAGGAAGTACTCGTGTATTGCTTTCCCTCTGGAATGGTTGGAGTTTCTTGTTATTTTCCGCATGGGCAAAGACATTCTTTATAGTTTTCTGAGAACGGCAGTGGTTTATTCTTCGAAAGTCGTGTGCTTCTCCTCACATACTCTGTTAAACGACGTTTGCCCTCCTGAATGACCTCCTCTTACCTCACGTGTGCCTCTTTAAATAAATTTCATCGACATTTTTTTCTTGCCGTTTTCATTGTGGACTTAAGAGAATGTAGAAGTGGTAGGTTATAGCAGTGAACGTTTCTTGGCGACTTCCTTTAGGTGATAATGAGTTCAAGTAAATAAACAAGAAAACAGGTTTTGTATGAATCATTTCCTTGAAAGACTCCCCCACCCCTCTATTAATGCTTATCATCCAAACGCTTTAATGTTCATATGATATTTATAACTTCTTAGTTCTCTATTACTTTCAAATACCCTCAAGGTTTCTGCGTTCATTGATGTTTTACGTCTTTTTATTTTGAAGTCATTACTTGAGAAACATGCAAAAAAAATTCAACAATCTTCCATTTGTTTACACTCAGTTCCTCTCAAATCACATATACATCTTGATTCTGGTAAAAGTTCAATAATTTCTGACGGTATTGTATAGTGCCATTTAAGTACCCTCTGAATCTAACTTCTGAATACAAATATTTTGTAGGAATCATTGCTGATCCAGCAACGCCTTCCAGACATAAAGAGCTGGAAATCGAAGTGTCTTAAGAGCTCCCCTTAATGATATCACTTTTTTTTTTTTCCAAAATGCAACTATAATTTTTCAAATTCTAATCTCACTAATGAAGCCTTGCTTTTCGATCTTTAAGTCCTTGCTATTAAGTTGTAAAAGTCTTGTCCCTTGCCTCTACAATCTTTGTACTGGCGTTCTTCGAGCATTCTCCTCTCTTCTTTGAACCATTAGTGTAAAGTTCTGAGGTTTTCTCTAACTTTGTGAGGCACTGCTCCTTGCTCCATAAACCTACTTTCGTGGATTTGTTCCAGGACATGTCCTTCAGTACGTAACCACGCGTCGCTGTGCGAGATTTCGACGTCTCCTTGGCTCTCCTCATTTCTCACGGCAAGGGATGGGTATTGTACCGTGCAGAGCCAGTAATAACAAGTTTATAATGAGGCCATTTATCACGTCTCCGCTGACGGGAGTAAAGAATACCAAAGACCTGTTTATTCTCATCAGCCGAGACAATAAGGACATCAAAGATGGAACTCTTCCACCGGCGATACAAACCACCAGACGGTCATTTTCACACCAGATATTCCTCGCGCATCACCGAAAAGCCAGCTTTATGCTCGCTGTAGTCTCGAAAACGAGACAATGAAAGTTTTAAACGCTCTCAAGTACGATACAAATGATCTCTCGTTTACCTGATTCCAGTGAGGTGCCTTGCTTAATGTTAGTAAAGTAGTACAACAGTACATCACTATTATGTACCACTCACGAGAGGAGCAATGTCACGGGTCTTGGTATCGACACGACATTCGAGAATATGGAATACCCACTATCATCATCATCATCCATCATGTTTACCGGTGGGGCTTAACCAAGAGAAACGAACCTGATCCAGATCGTGGAGAGTATTTGTAGGAGTTCAGCGAGAAACGAACGAACGAACGAGAGAGAGAGAGAGAGAGAGAGAGAGAGAGAGAGAGAGAGAGAGAGAGAGAGAGAGAGAGAGAGAGACAGAGAGAACGCTAAGCAATAGAAAACGAAAGAGAATGAGCAGAGAACGTGGCCAATGGAGAGCATGCTCACAACCTGGACGGAGAAGAGCCATAATGTTTCACCGGGAGGATAATAACTTCCGGTCGATCCATCACAAGCGGTGGAGCCGCTGATGACGCAGGTTATGAGTAGGAAGCCACAGCCAGCGTTAGCAGCAGAATCGGTAACATAATGCCAGGTGGACGCCAAGCTTCAAAGGGCCAGTCTGATATTCTTTTACACGACCACGATGGCTTCACTCGCTCCCACATCTCTCGAGAATTCATGTACAACTACGTGTCGATCATACAGTAACTATCATAGTAATTTTGACGCTTAATGCATCGTATGTGGCTTGGAGAGACTTACCAAACCACAACCTGACATCTTAATTAGTCATGGGGTCGTTGACTACAGAGTTGAACAGAACGCTTGAACACTCCATGGTGGTTTCATAACTCCGCTCCGTCAACCATTCTAATTCTTCGCACATCTGTAGCCATTTTCACTGACCGTATCCTTGCCAGTCATTAACTGTATTCCGCCAGTCATGAAGCAAAGTATGCATGCATAAAGATATTCACTCAACATCCACTCCTACGACTGCACGATCTCAGCGTGTTGAAAAATACCACTGCTGCTTGGCTCATGCCTTAAGGCACTGACTGGCTAGGTTTAAGTGCCTGCGTAGCACAAAAAGACTCCATCCTCCTGTGTGGGCATTAATGCCTGCCATTACCTTTTTAGCAGTGAGCTTTCTTACACCACACTAATCTTGTCAGTTGATGTGATGGAAGCGCCAGGAGGGCAGCCGCGCCCACACCCTGTTTTGTACCCGCCGAGGATGTGAACCAATCGATTCGAGGACGTTCTGTTGTTTTTTTCCCCAAAGAGTTCACATAACTGACATGCCTTGAAATTATAGCGCGGGTGTCATATACGTCGCAGATGATAGGGTCTATATGAAGTCTAAGGTACATAATATCATCATAGACAATTAAAGGAAAGACGAGTAGATGATTGATACCAAGGAACAGGCAGGTAAACATAAAAACGAGTAACGGTGGCAGAAATAACAATGATTGTTTTAACAACAGCGCATTAATACTATCAATAATGATGAAATGACAACGATGATAATGAGTGCACACACACACACACACACTCCATTATACAACATCACGATTAAGAAATCACCTCTGCCGAGGGTATTACTTGTGATCTGACGAATGGATTATATTCTCACGGAGTCTATCATAGCCATGGGACTGATTGTAGCGCAGCCTTGAAGGTGCAGGTATATACATTCAAGGTTTTTCTTTTGTGATCCGTGTCACTAAAAATACTCGGTATTATATATTTACTTCAGCGATTAGATATCAAATAATAGATTACCTCTAAAGAGTAAATGATAATTTCAAATCTCAGCCAGTGTAAAGTGCGAAAGTTCTTTCCCACACAAAGATAGTCCGAAGCAAAACAAACGAAAAAAGACATTTATATTGGTTCTGTCTGTGACACTGGAATACCCAAACGTTTGTATTCCTACTACTAGTAATATCTAGCATATGATAAAAGGCAGGTAGGTAGTAAAGTAGAGAACGAGATGCCTCCTTGAGTGAAGCAAGCACTACGTTTACGAAGACGTTGTAACTTCCTCCAAAAGCTGTGTGAATTTGCGATCCATTTAGTTGGTTGTTATTTCATTAGTGTAACAGTGCTACCATTTCGTATATGGAAGCCACGGTGGTACACCTTCCTTCTTAACTATTTGCTTTCGAGATGATGATATAAACTTTAACTAAACCACTGGTGATTATCACGGAGAGAATCGCGGGAAATGATAACTAAAGAGGAAGAAAAATTAGGTAAAAGCAAACAACAGTAAACAATGAAATAAGGGACCAACACAGTACATGGCTGCTTGTGTACTGAGGGAGGGTCATATCCTGGTCATATAACGGTCCCTATTGGGGCACACAGGTAGAACGGTCCCTCCTGGGGTACGCTGGTAGAACGGTCCCTCCTGGGGTACGACGCTGGTAGAACGGTCGTCACTGAGCTACCCTGGTAGAATGGTATCAAAGATCAGGTGACGGCTTACGGGCTCGGGTTTGGATTGTGGCAACAACGTCTCTAAACCATAGGTTTTAGTTGGTACACCTCGGAAGACCGCACAATCATCGGCGCGTCCCAAGCTCAGACTGTGAGGGCGCTCGACCCAAAGCTCCTAGGCAGACACCTGGACTAGTTCATATGGTGATGAACTCCTGGTGGGCGACAGGGGAGGAATTAATATTCGCAAAGGGGAAATGGTTAAACAACACCCATGACGATCAGAAAAGCTTTAGTTCTCGAGTCCTCAAAATCGATCCGGAAGGGAGATGATGATGATGATGATGATGACGACGCACCTTTTGAACAGAGAAGACGAGATGAGGGAGACGAGGAAAAGGTGGGTTGGGGAGGGGCCGAGCCAAGACCGCCTTGAGGGACTAGATCAGCTTCATGATAGATCCGGCCGACGGAGGAGGTTAACCGAGCAGTGTTACCTCAGGTCGTGACAAACTCCGGGAACCAAGATACGGGCAGGAGGTACCAGAGTTTTTGACATATGGTACTGTATAACACAAACTCTTGATAACGGTGCAGATATGCTGTGACCATCGAGGAAAGAATGTCTTCGAGAGATATGAATATGTACGGAAAGCCTGGTATAAATATATAAGAGTTTTGTAGGAGATACATCCCCTTCAGTATGACGAAACCCCTTTGATGGTGAAACTCCTCGGTAAGTCTGGAACATGTTACAAGTGAGTGAACATGCATAAAAGGTTTGAGGTTTTAGGAAAGACCTGAGCAGGAATGAAAAGGTTGAAAGCTCGAAGAAAGATCAGATACGCTACTTACAAACGATGAGAAATGTGGAGGTGTGTCCGAATTGGTGGCAAGGTTGGCCAGGGCTGAAACGAAGGGTCACTGAGGTGCAGTAAGGTGGGGGTTCAGCCAGGGTTTAAAATGGGGGCTGGTGTACTGGAAACGGATGAAGGCTCGGCCTGGAGTGTAGGTAAGGGCCCGTGTATTGTAGGCGGGCGCAGGCTCGGATAGGAGTGGGGGTGTGTTAGAGGCGGGTTCAGGCAGGATCGCTCGGGACTTTCCATCTGTTTACACTTCCTGCCAAAACTCTGTCCTGTGACATGCCGACGCCTTCTTTAACCACATCTTTCATACAAGACCTCTGCCTTACTCCTTATTTAGCACCGTCTTACTCAGCAGTCTTCTCAGCTCAGCCCTCTCTGCCTCCCCACACCTCTACCTCAACTAGCCCGTCCTAAACCTCACCACCGCCCCTCCGTTGCCTCACCTCAGTCCAGCTTCTAGTGTCTCATCACCCACCACTTCCGCCACTGACCCCAATCCTCTGACTTCCACTTCCCCTACTTTTCATTCTGATCTCTCCTTCCTGTGGTTCGTCTTCGCCCGCAGCTCTTCCTCCTATCCTTGTACAAGTCCCACAGTCGTCTTCGTCCGAACCTCACCTCTCACCTCTGACGCGCACATTAAACACGCGGACACGGACAGACAGACACAGATGCATTATGGATGTCACGAACCATATTCACTCGCTCATCTACCACCAATTTTGTAGACCCTATCCCTAGATACTGTAGTTAACCTATTTTCCAGGGACTGCTTATACTTGTATGCTCGCCAACACTGTTCTCTACATTCTGCACCTGGCCCGTTCTGCCCTTGACTTTCCCATGTGGCTGCAACACACCTGCTCCACACCTAACCCGTTCTATATGGCAATGAAATATTCCTTTCACCAGACAGTTGCCACTCTCTCACTATCTGTCTCTACCACAAATAACATGACCTTAGGACACTGCTACTGTCCTCCAGTAGATAGCCTCGTATTAGACCATCCTGTTAACTGTCCTTCTCATGTACTAACAAGCCTCCTTACAGCCACTTACTACCCCCCCCCCCTCATCCCTCTCTTTCATTTGCCACTAACTTATCTCTTATTGCAATGAACACCTCAGGTCTACCTACTCTCGGCACCAACACTGGAATAATAATCTAGATGGTCTACTGGCCAACTTGGGAAAAAAATCTATTTTTCGTACATTTCCTGGCTGTCACCTGACACCTCCTTACACGACAGCGGCCACGGTGTTCGTCTAGTTAATCTTGACCGACTTATTTCAAACTGATCAGTCACCTCTACCGTACGGGAACAGAGACTGAATGTTGGTCCGGTATATCACAAAAGTCAGACTGGCTATCTAACATCATCGGCTTTTCATTCCTATTTATATGGGCTGGATCAGGAACATACAGCTAAGTTGCACGCTAAGTGGGAACTGAAACTGTCGAGCTGGTGTTCCACGTTCTAACACCGATATAAAATTCGTAAAATGTGACCACAAAAACAACTCACCACGTGTAAACTCCAATAAAGTAGATTTAAAAAAATCAATAAAACCTAATGTGAAGTGAAGAAGGAACCTTTCCTTCACATACTACGCAAGAAAGATGAAACTGCATTATCACCATTCACCACAAGAACACCCCACAGCCGTCGACCAGACCAGCTAAGAAATGAATCTCAATCTTAGTTTGAGTTTTATTAATATTGAGTTAACGTAGGTTAACGTACCATGAGAGACATCACAATGATTCTATACTTCTATGATACGTGTTATACAACACGACACAAGACGCACTTGTCTTGTCGATAAAGGAAGAGAATTGATGGCATGAGTTGCTTGAAAATGTCATTGCGATCATTCTCAAAATTCGTCTATGTTTTCCATGATAAACCTAAGAATCTGACACAAATTTAAATAAAAGTATTTTTTCGATAAGATGTTTTTAGTGGTGTGAAATTCTTTACGATGTTTAATTTTCATTTCATCTTTCACACAACGAAAACGCTTTATTTTCCTCGATCTATTTATAGTTTATGCAGCCAAAACTGCTGGCGACGCCAATTTACAAATTTTACAGAAGAAAATCAAAATTCTAGAAGCTGGAGGCGAGTCAAGCTCTTTCTGACCCAGGGAGAACAATTCTTTGTGACCCGCAAAGCCTACCTACCCGTGAAGCTGGCAGTGCACTGTGTTGTGGTCTACAGAGTGAAACCTAACGTAACCTTGACGATGCATCTACAACTTACTGTAACTCTCTGTACAACCTCCGAGAGTAACTCCCCTTTACTAAGACAATGTGACTCCCATTTAATTAAGAACGTGCACCTGCTTGTGACTCAGAGTATGCACCTGCTTGCAAATAGCATGTGCTTCTGCTTGTAACTAACGTGTGCACCTGCTTTGAGTAACGTGTGCACCTGCTGGACCTCCGCCAACGTGACCAAGGCTTTAAAACTTTCCCTCCGCCATCCTGGTGACCTTGGCTTCATAGATGAAGGGAAGCTTCTGATAGCCAGGTGGGTGAGGAGGAGGGAAGGAATGGTGGGCAAAGGGTGATATTACATACGGTATAGAGGAAGGTTTGGTAGACCTGGCCCGAGGTAGTTAGGGAGTAGATGGCAGACGTAATAAGTAATGTTAGAGACATGTCATGGAGAAGGGTCGACAAAGGTCACGAAACATATGATAACAGTAAGCGTTACAATTACAGTAAATAACAGTCAAAAAAAGGAAAAATAAGTAACATGAGATACCATGTATTACAAAAAGAAACTTGTATTTGTTTATTTGATCCAACAGCCCTCAAAGATGTATCTCTGACCTTAATGACAAATGTTTCGTCTATATGCAATAAACGTCAATAGAAGGAATTTGACTGAGGCCAATGTAATTCTAGCCTATGAGCTTACAGTCACTGTATTTATTGCGAAAGTATTTACACTCACTGCGAAAAGATATGACTACATCAGGGCAGGATTACGTGAAAAATGTACATAATGTTGAATAGTGAAAAGATATATTTCTAATTCTGACTAAGGGAGCAGTTCGGGTTATGTTTTGCCAGGGGAGTGTTAACTAAAGCATAGTGAAATGCTAAGTCAACAGATATGGTTACGAGAGAGAGAGAGAGAGAGAGAGAGAGAGAGAGAGAGAGAGAGAGAGAGAGAGAGAGAGAGAGAGAGAGAGAGAGTCCCTATCAATAAGATCCTACTGGGGTGTTAGATCCCATATTCCATTAGCCAGTCCACTCTCAGATCACCAGTGCCAGTGGAATGAATCCTGAGTCAGAATGGATAAATCAGTGCATTAATGAACTCGAGATGAAACGAACAGATGAGCGATCAGTGAGCGAGCGTACGTCAGGCATACTGAGATTTCAGATCAAATGTTACGGTCGTGCCTATGGCACAGTATCACGTCAGTGTCGGCCCTCCAGCCCCCAGGCGCTTCAGGATCCTTCATCTGTGATGATGATGAGGCAGTTTTTCTCAAGTCACGAAAGCTTTCGATGTTACACTCTGGCTAGAGAGCGTGACGACTCTAGAAATCATGTCTGTAAGGAGCGAAATTATGGGGAAACGTAGACGGAAGTACTTTGATTGACCGCGGTTTTAAATAGATCGCTTTGGGGTGCCTGTGGAGGCTTCCCTAAATGGGGCTAAACTACGACATTGGTTTCCTGCCGGATAATGGAAGAGCAATTACCCGGAACACCCCAAGTCCATGACCCTCCCTCTTACTGCAGCCGGCTCGTTCACGGGTTATTGAGACGGAGATTATATGCCTCCGTACACCGCTTTGGTTCCCTCCTCGTACACCGCAGCCCTATTACCATGCCATCAAACCCTCTCTCAGACGTGGGTCGGGGTCCAATCTTTTTTTTCCACGGCTCCCCTACTTCACCTCTAGTGACTTCGGTCATTAACAGGTTCATAGGGAATTGACTGAGCTATAATCAGAGATCAATTTTCTCGCGCCTATGTTCAGACCTGTATCAGCTAAGGTGTCATTACTAAAACCCGAAAACGCTTTGCAATAGCAACTTTGATTTTATTAGCAAGAGCAAGTTGTAGTTGCTGGCCACCTGGGGATCATATGTTTATCTTAGATCATATGATCTGACATCGTTACTCTTACGTCATGTCATTAACTAGTTGGGTCAAGGCGTTTCTATAGAGTTGACGTGTACCATCACATTATTGTCTGGTTAATTCCCGTCTTCCAGCGTCAGGACCTGTGGGTAATGTCTTGAAGTCCATCAAAGATAAACAAGGCTGGATATATATATATATATATATATATATATATATATATATATATATATATATATATATATATATATATATATATATATATAATCATACAAACCTCCTACTACCAGACTCGCCGTGTTCGTCACAGCCATTCTCTAGCTGTCATGTCCAATGCACCGAAACCACAGCTCCCTATCCATAACCTGGCCCCACAGACTTTTCCATGGTGTATCCCCGCTGCTTCACATGCCCTGGTTGAGTCCACTGACAGCACGTCGACCCCTGTATAAAACACACACACACACACACATGTATTCAAATTCCGGTCCTACTGTGTGACAGGCCGGTGTGCTAACAACTGGAACACCGAGGCATCAAGAGCTTTCCATCTCAGACCAACCGATGGTCCACGAGATTCCCCGTCAGACCTGGTGACCTAAGAGAGTACGAAAACCCCGCGGCCACACAGGTCATAGCTAGCACCATATCGTTTACATGTTGACAGCTACAAAGATATCTCACGTATCCCTATATTCTATCTGGCTACGATGACGTCCGTATACGTTCTCTGTCTCCCTGTGAGCAAGTTATCGTCCTTGTGCCCAAGTACAGTCTCTGTCTGATACTGTAAGATGGCTTACATCTTTCTCTTCACACCAAACTCGTCCTGCCTTCTCTCTCTCTCTCTCTCTCTCTCTCTCTCTCTCTCTCTCTCTCTCTCTCTCTCTCTGCGTTATGAAACAGTGTCAATGTTGGTTCACTCTGTAAAGCATTCTACCACAATTACAGCTTAGATAAACCTCAAGGATCGATTATTGCCCGGTCAAGTGTCGATTGAGGAAGTAAAGTCAAGCAGACGTGTTGTGTGTGGCCTGGGGTGTTTCGTCCTAGGACTTTGCGAGTACATTTCTATGCACATAAATATATTTATGCTTTCTGCTCTCTATATAGTTATATGAGAGACCTGAGGCAACATTACTAAGTGGGGCATTCTGATGGAGGGGTGTCTTTAAAGGAGGGGAGAGAGAGAGAGAGGACATGTTCTTTCTCACTGTATTCTCCTCTGGTAGTTTGCCTTTTACTACCACAGTCGTACTGCGAGGTTCCCCTTTAAGTTTATGACTCCCTCCGCTGCCGACAATAACCCACCACACCACGACCCCAACGTCTCAACCCCACGACCTTCACAAAACACTCCAAAAACCGTGTTGCCACCCTCCACGGAAAGGTTTTTTGTTTGTTTGTTTGTCTGTATGTGTGTGCGATTCTGAGGGCCTCACACACACACACAGACACACACACACACACACACACACGTATAGATTGATGCCCATTTCAGAGTCGTCAGTCCCAGTCGGAGCATGATGAACTAAGTAAGGGTTTGGATACACCTTCAGCGCGTGCTGGAAAATCCACAACTGCAAGCCAGCGTTTGAGGGAGAGAGGAACTGCTTGACTTCACTGCCACTAATTGGAGGTCGTGTCAAAGGTCATCAGGGGCCCATTTAGCACCATGAAATACTGCATGTTTAATGCTTTCCTACCATCGCTCATTGAAAGGAAGCGCAGGTGATCCTCCCGACTGTTACCAAAAGTGTAGGTAGTAATGCCACTTAAGCAGTACATGAAGCGATCATTACTGAAAATGGAATTTCTGAAATCTTTTGAATTTTCTTTCGTACTTATTTCGAAAGGAATATTGTACCCTTGACTCCATTTGAAAAAATGTCTATATGACTAAAACCTTTTCATCAACAATATCGGTTTATCTATTTCCCTGTTTCTTTTTGGCTCTTTTTTCCTCCACTTTATCCTTTACAGTAATACTCCTCTATATGAACATATATCCGAGACTCTTCCTCATGGCTTATATATAATATATATATATATATATATATATATATATATATATATATATATATATATATAGGAAAGAGGGGCAAGTATGAAGTCTGTTGGGGATGAGAGAGCTTGGGAAGTGAGTCAGTTGTTGTTCGCTGATGATACAGCGCTGGTGGCTGATTCATGTGAGAAACTGCAGAAGCTGGTGACTGAGTTTGGTAAAGTGTGTGGAAGAAGAAAGTTAAGAGTAAATGTGAATAAGAGCAAGGTTATTAGGTACAGTAAGGTTGAGGGTCAAGTCAATTGGGAGGTGAGTTTGAATGGAGAAAAACTGGAGGAAGTGAAGTGTTTTAGATATCTGGGAGTGGATCTGTCAGCGGATGGAACCATGGAAGCGGAAGTGGATCATAGGGTGGGGGAGGGGGCGAAAATTTTGGGAGCCTTGAAAAATGTGTGGAAGTCGAGAACATTATCTCGGAAAGCAAAAATGGGTATGTTTGAAGGAATAGTGGTTCCAACAATGTTGTATGGTTGCGAGGCGTGGGCTATGGATAGAGTTGTGCGCAGGAGGATGGATGTGCTGGAAATGAGATGTTTGAGGACAATGTGTGGTGTGAGGTGGTTTGATCGAGTAAGTAACGTAAGGGTAAGAGAGATGTGTGGAAATAAAAAGAGCGTGGTTGAGAGAGCAGAAGAGGGTGTTTTGAAATGGTTTGGGCACATGGAGAGAATGAGTGAGGAAAGATTGACCAAGAGGATATATGTGTCGGAGGTGGAGGGACCGAGGAGAAGAGGGAGACCAAATTGGAGGTGGAAAGATGGAGTGAAAAAGATTTTGTGTGATCGGGGCCTGAACATGCAGGAGGGTGAAAGGAGGGCAAGGAATAGAGTGAATTGGAGCGATGTGGTATACAGGGTTTGACGTGCTGTCAGTGGATTGAATCAAGGCATGTGAAGCGTCTGGGGTAAACCATGGAAAGCTGTGTAGGTATGTATATTTGCGTGTGTGGACATGTGTATGTACATGTGTATGGGGGGGGGGGGGTTGGGCCATTTCTTTCGTCTGTTTCCTTGCGCTACCTCGCAAACGCGGGAGACAGCGACAAAGTATAAAAAAAAAAAAAAAATATATATATATATATATATATATATATATATATATATATATATATATATTCTTACGGACGATCTGCATGACAAATAAAACTCGAAGCAGAAAAAAAATACATCATAAAGGAGAGAAACAGGTAACATCTTAATGCATCTTTCAGTCGGGTATCATGCACAAGCATTCCTTCACGGCTCTCCCACATACCTGTGATGGAGCCAGTAGGCAAAAACTCCTTCCCTGAATATGTCACCCTTCCTGAGCTATGCCAGCAGGCGCACTTCTGCCCGCGAGGAAGACACGACAGCTCGCCATTTCTAACTTGATTTACAAGTCATTGTCTACCTAAAGAACAAGGGCTTAACATGTGAATAAGAAACACCGATCGTCACGCCAATGTTTTGGACAGAGTCATACATGGAACCTTTATCCACCGGTAACAATCCCAGTTATTTAGAAGCATCTAACTTAAGTCATTTAAACGCTAATTCATACCACATCCCAATGTCGTAAATAACAATTAGGGCAACAATGCATCACCCAGATATATACAATTAAAACAGTGTTCTTGAAACACATGCGCCTCTTCAGATATCTCGTGCGAACGCTCCTGACGCGGCTGGCTCTTCATCTAGACCCACAATTATGACCCGCTGCAGGTTGGTCTCGCCTTACACACTGCCACCTGTGGTGGCTCGTGGTCTGGAGGTGAGGCAGCTACTTCTACCAGGGGTCTGGGGTGTTGGTTGACCTTGAGCTTGTAACGCCAATCACCTCTGTCGCTTACCAGAGTTTACCAGATGCTGATGTTGACATCAAGATGTATCGAGTCACTTTTGCAAATAGCCTTGAAGCAGAGCTCTGGGCGGCCTGCGATTGTTTCGAATCTTGCCACCTCACCATAGATTACATGTTTCGGTAGGCGTCCATCTTGCATCTTGTGCGCAGGATCGAGGCAGCGGAACCGTCTCTTTCTTACCTGTGCTGGTTGGTTGCTTTTGGCGAGGACGGTAGCGGGGGTGGTCGCGTCTTGCCTGGGGATAAAAGGGATACAGCCTGAACAGCCCAAGTGGAAGATATGACGTTTCTTCTTCTCTTGAGAGTTGTATGTGATCCTTGTCTCTGCCACAGAGGAAAACGCTGAGGACTTGGTATATTTTGCATCATTGTTTTGGTGGCAAGTGTGGCGTCATTCCAGGTGAGCTTTGTGGATCTGCCGGCGGCGTTGGTTGCCTTCCTTATAAAAGATTCATCTCGTAATCCAGTGAAAAGCTGCTAGTCACTGCAGATCCAAGGCAACAGTTTTTTCTTCGGTGTCCCCCTTTAGATGACTGTTGTCAAAGCTGTTGTGTAACAGCTTGGCTCATGATACGAGAGCAATATTCATGATAATCTCTGTATATCAATTTGTAATGTTGTAATATGGACGACGGAAATTAGATGGAAAACAGTTTCAAACTTTTTTCTTAACCTTTTGTTAAGTTTTTGTGTACCTCGAGACCATTCATGGCCCCTACTTGAGTCAGTGACTGGCTTAGCTTCCCTGTATACATTACTGCCTCACAGATCCCACTACTACTCATACTGAATATACACAACTGAATATACACAACTGTAAACTTACTGAACAGTAAACAGACCTGCGTCTGGCGTTCTCTCATCTCATGAAAACGTTCGACTTACAAAGATCCACAGTCGATAGTCGCCAGGAAGAGTCAGCCAGATCTGAGCCTGGACTTGATGACGCGTGCTGGTCAGGGCTGTTGCCGATGATAGGTGTTGACATGCAGTACAGCACTGCATCATGTCACTCTGATGTTTTTGTATCGTTAATATTCGCTACATATTTCGCTGCCGCACTGCGAGATCCGTTAGAACACCTCAGAGTAGTGATGTGTCGGCACACACACATACTAATATGATTTATTCATATATATATATATATATATATATATATATATATATATATATATATATATATATATATATATATATATATATATATATATGAGATTAATGCACAAGTTTTCCTCCTCTCGGATGTATGAGGTACTCAGCGAAGTGTTAAAACACGTTTTGTTGTCTACTGAGAGTGGACTGACCTACAACCGATGTAGGACTTCGTATGTGAGGCCGTCTTGGGCTGCCGGTCATCACAACCACCGTCAGCCATGTATTCTGTATCACATACAAGATGTACTACGCCCCAAGGACATTACATCATTACAGTGGAATACATGTAGCAGACGTTTAGCACAGCAGCGTCCACGCATAGAGAGTAGTCTCTCCGTGGACATTAATGTATCCGTGTGGAGATATATCACTTTAATCAGTGACTCGCTCGAGAACTGGTTCTTTAACAATTAGAAGCTCCAAATGGAGGATAGACGTGAATACTGTTACTCCTGCGTAGTGTAGGACCTGCGTTCTCCCTACTTCAGGAAACTATCAAAGCTTTGTTACGTACACTGCGACATGAGCAAACTACAGTGGTTACATTTAAGGAGAACACGTTCGACTTTAGTGGTATGGAGAATCTTCGGCTCGAAAAACTCACTTGTGTGGGGTAGTCTATGTCCTTCGGATGGATGACGCGAGATTCCCAGAGCAGGTGCTCCACACATGCACTTGTGCGAAGGTATCGGTAAACAAGGGTGGCCAAAGATGCTGCTGCTGCAAGGACAGTGACAAAGGTCCCTCTTTAATCTTTGGTTGTTGCTTTCGAAAGTGAGCTGGACTCTCACAGTTGGTGTCAAGATGATTCAAACCAAGAGGAGCGTAACATGCGGTCCCGTACACAGGACTAGTTAGCCAAGGCAACAGCAGGAGAGATAGATAGATAGATAGATAGATAGATAGATAGATAGATAGATAGATAGAGAGAGAGAGAGAGAGAGAGAGAGAGAGAGAGAGAGAGAGAGAGAGAGAGAGAACAACCACACGTGCCACAGATAATCGAACGTGACTCATAATCCCTCCTGACTCGCATAACTTCTTACACAATAATAACAATTTCTTACGCGAGTCAAACGGTACTAACATAGATCACAGAAGCCTGACATAAATGTGGCGATTCCCCTCCCCCTCCAACCACAATGAGTTTGATAAGCACCTCACGAAATGAGATCCCAGGATGAGGTAGGTGAACCCATTATGAGGTACCAGGATGAGGTAGGTGAACCCATCATGAGGTACCAGGATGAGGCAGGTGAACCCATCATGAGGTACCAGGATGAGGTAGGTGAACCCATCATGAGGTACCAGGATGAGGTAGGTGAACGCACCGTAAGGTACGGGACTCTAGAACAAGTCAGTAATCACAGACCTACTTTCCCTCAAAGAACAACATGCCAGTCGTATACTCGACCCCACACAGTTGCATCTGCTTAACATGATCTCACACAGCCTATCACCGTCATGGAAGGTCCTCAATCCATTTAGAAGTTCTACGTTGGATTTTCCTGTCTCTCTTACATAATCCCTTTGTTGAACGATTACTCAAACTGCAGATAGGTATGTATGAACAGAAGGTGTGTGTGTGTGTGTGTGTGTGTGTGTGTGTGTGTGTGTGTGTGTGTGTGTGTGAGGTGTACAGCACTTGTCTGGATCCAGCCAATCCCCGGCCCCATCACCCTCCCCGCCATACACCCCAGTGGTTCCGACCGGCGGCCGCGCGGTTTTACTGGAGGCCATAAAGGAGACAGCCAACAACCACGACCGTAGGAGTGAATGACTGAAGAAACGAATGGCATCTAGAGACGTGGACAGCAGTTTTCCTACCGAGGAGCCGTGGCTGACGAGGTTTACTGGCTATAACGTGGGCAGTGGACTGCTCCTCCGTATGAGGAAGTGATTGTCCCTACGCCTGAGGGCAATTTCTCTCGCCTTTGTGGCGAGTGATTCTCTGTTTCGGTCCGAGTATATGACTACTTTTGTGTGTCTGATGGTGAACGCGGATACGGTCGCGTCTGTGCGTGTGTTGTGGCTCAAGTCTCTGCTTTTAAGATGTACTCTGTGTGTCAGATTGTAAGCACGTCTACATTTCTCTTGGATGAACTGTAAAATGTGGCTGTGGTGTTTTTCAATGTACCTATTTATCTGTTCATAATCATACTGCAAGTTAGCACAACCAGTGACATAGATAATACTCCTCCTCTACGAGATAAGGTTGCAAATTACTAGTTAGAAGTGTAAGAGGGAAACTCGAGTAAGGAAGTAGGCACGTGAAGCAAAAGACAGGAGGGAGTGTGTCCGAACCTATGTATTTGCGGGGCTCAAGCAGTGTGTTGGGGACAACAGTGACGTACCATATTGTCAGCCTTGGCTCACACAATATGAAGTGGATTTATATCTAAACGTTTCACGTTTTCGCGAAATGGCGCATCAAGAGTTCATGATTCAGCAGCTCGAAACTTCCTCCGACAGCGGTTAGAAGCTGACGGGACTAGTAATGTGTTCATGGATGACTGATTTGAAGCTTCATCGGAAAGTATTGCTAAGGTTCAAAGGGGCAGCGGTGGTTCTCCAAAGACCCGTCACAGCTGTTGTTACTCTCTGTACACAACTACAGGTGAGGCAGAGCACGCGTGGAGCGAGGGCTCCTGTGGCCGGAAGCCACAATTCTCCCTTAAATGGGGTCTAGGTGCTCCTACGGCTGCCAGATGGCCTTGTCGCTTAACATACATTCGCATCTATGTCTACCAGTCTGTCTCCCTCTATCACTATTTGTACTAACACACACACACACACACACACTATTGCCCGCAATAGAGAGGTGACGCCTGGAACAACAGAAAAATGGCCTCATTCATTCTGTAGGAGTCATGTACAATGCGTCGAAACTAGAACTCATCATCCACATCAAAGTCCTACTGACCATCTCGTGGTTCCCCATGACCGCTTCATATACTTTGGTTCAGCTCAGTGACAGCGCGTCGAACCCCGTGCACCATATCGCTTCAGTTCACGTAATTCCATACATTTCTCTGACAACCTGCATGTTCACGCCTTTATTCCAAAGTTACATTTCTTTCTCAACCTTCACTTTCCCTTGTTCCCTCCGCTTCTGACGTGTACACATACTCTTAGCCGGTCTGTCTTCTTTAATCCTGTCTTCATGGCCACGCCAGTTCTGCACATTCATACTGTGCATAAAAGAGAAAGCAAAGATCGCGTGTGAGCACTGCTGCCTTCATGAAATCTGCCTTGCTCGGAGACCTACCGGCCGCTCCACACTGAAAAAAAAGCAGTGTTGTATAGGAAGAGGATCTGGTAACACCGATCATTTATAAGACCTCGTCGCTACTTGGTGTCGCTCATCAAAACGTCGCTACAAGCAATGGTAAAGTTTTGAGGGCCACAAACATGGCCATGAACGAGGGTTCTGATGTCAAGATATTACCAAAATATATCATTATCTTGTACTAAACCAGAGGAAAACGTACTCCGCTCTGTTAACAGTAAAGGTGTCCAATCCTGTATGTCAAATATGCTCACAAATAAACATACATCAACACAAACTTGATGTTAAGATAATTCAAACTTTATGATCCATGGAAAATGAATAGGACTTCGGGTAACATCTTTTCCCGGAGAAAAGAGAATACTTGTCAGGCAGCTATACAACCTCAGGAAGCAGCTCGCGTGGATACCTTAGGTGTGTCAAGTTCAGTCTGTTATTGTGCCACAGGTGCCAGGACGACACACACACAGATTTTGTGAACGGAGTTTTAAAGCATTTTTTGAAATTAAGAAATGCCAAGTGGAAGGACATAACAGACCAAATGAGAACCAATCTATAGACGTCGAGACATACTCCTTTAGTGGTAAAAATGTGGATACGTTAAACAAGCAAAGAGTGGAAACGGTAATACAGACAATGTCGATAAGTCTAAAAGACTATAAAAGACAACAAATATTTAAAGTGATGGAGGCTTAGGAAAGTCGACCTCTTCGTAGTGCATAAGTGATCGTCATATAAAAGTCTAAATCATTAAGATCAATGGCAACGCTGCCATTATGATTAATGACAATCGGGAGAATATTTGCAGGATAAACAAGGGTATTCACATCCCAAACACCTGCCACAAACGGGAGACGTCCATAAAAGAAAACCCACCTGTTGTAGCAAGAAACCTCTCGACGTTAACTGTACAAACATCCAATGCAGATGCGGGGAGATCAACACTCATAGCACACACACTACTAACAACTAGAGAGAGTAACACATTCAGGGTAAAGGTAATAAAGTTCATAGCTCAAGAATCATCAGATACAGCTAAAAACACAAGTCTTCAGCGAACAACGAACAATATTCACTGCAAAAACTAACGTCGGATACAGCTACAGAGCACAACAGTTTGAAACGACAGAAACCAAACTGTTCACAACTGAAACACGACAATTATAACAGCTACATAAACAGTGATGCGCCTACATGACAAACACCTTCGGCCACAAACCAAACAGCTCAAAGTCTGCCTCAAATAACAGGAAACCGGAGACAAAAGACGAGGCCATGAGTGGGACGGGCGAAAAGATGGCAGCGAGGCGTCAACAATTACACGTAATGACGCAGGACCTGCGACAATACCATGGAGAGATTGTTGCCAAGCACGAGTCATCTTCTATTGTGGCCAAGATGAGGCCACGAGCCTTGATGTGTGGCAAGTCCAGTCAAGCACCGTCAGGCATGCTGCTTCTGTGTGGCTGGCTCCGTCCAGCTTCAAGTGATAGGGAGAGTAGCCTTCAATGAGTTTAAATTGCATGAGCATGGTTATTAATAGCGAGTACCTGGGCTTCAAGAAGATATCTTCATCGGTCCGGAATATCGTCTGCACCAGTTAAAGACAAGTGGTTTTCAAGTATGGCAACTCCAGTGATCTTAAAAGTATTTTTCTATGGCTTTACCTGACGCAGTAACCTTTATGGACAACTTTAATAGTGATTCGGTGTCGTTACAATGTCTGATCAGATTCTGCCGGTATGAGGCTATGTTTACATGTGTATTGTGACAACGTCCCACGATACTTCTTTCTTCCGCGGAGGAATCCTTTCGAAGTCAAGTTTTCGTTCGTGAACAGACACTCATGAGCGACTTTCAGTAAACTTTTTTATGCTAGTTACCCTTAAATCATTCTCTTATCTAATATGATCATTTCTGCTAAAAAGGATAATCCTAGTGTAGATGTGGAATGTGTGGAAGCTAGCACAAAGGTACGTTGGGTCAGGGAAGTGCGTGTGATGGTGGCAGTGTTCTCGATTAAAGCATCACTGCCAAGATCTAGACATATTATCAACACAAGAGGCTGGATTCCTCCTGCTGTCTCATGCAAACTGCACGACAAGTATCTCTGCCAGTCATCCAGTCCCCAGTAGCTCCTTACGCAATCTTCGCTTACCATTCACCCAATCTGCAGTTGCCAGTGAACTAATCTGCCTCAACCAGTAGCCCAGTCTGCACTCACTAGTCATCATTTCTCGACACTACTGTGGCCTGGGATGGCGGACTCCCCTACCCCCATAGCTGGGTTACCCTGACTTTATTTTTTTTTTTCTTGTCAAAACTTTTAGGTTCGGCGTATTCCGAGGTGCTTTGTAGATTCCAGCTCTCCCGCTCGATGCACTGTTAAACCTGCACCGATTTCTTCAACGCCATCGCAAGATAAGAGGATTTTTGAAACTTTCATTTAAAAATTCTCGTGATGGAATAAAACGTTGGCAGGTATCGCTCAGTACTAATTTGTTTGGTCGGGTTCTACCGATTCTACCAGTCTCTGCTGATTCTACCGCAATTTCTATAGAGTCTACCTCGGTTTGTACTGACCCTTCCAACTTCCTCGTGCCTCTCATTCTCTAGGACCCTTCCTCTACATCCTTAGTGACAGTCGACCTCATCATCCTACTTACCACAGCTCTTCCCGGGAGCGCCGAGCTGCGAGTCCTCCAAGGCTGATGTTGCTGTCTCATCTTCCTTTGAATGGTTCGTGTTTATTGATACAGAGAGTCCCGAGAACCACTGCTCTTGTGATGAAAATTCTCGACAAAAGCTTCACATGAAGATATCTGGAAAATAAAAACATACTTGTACACACACACATGCATAAAAACAAACACACAAGAAACACATTCACAGATACATATATGAATATAAATACATACAATAAACATGACATCAACGAGATTTATACTATCTCTCTCTCTCTCTCTCTCTCTCTCTCTCTCTCTCTCTCTCTCTCTCTCTCTCTCTCTCTCTGACACACACACACACACACATATTTGTATATACTGGATCATGCCAGGCCAATCATATGACCGTTCTGACTCTAATGTGGAGACGTTGGACATACATTCATTGATAGTTCTGAAGGTGCAGCACGCGTGCCCACAGTCAGACGGGGATGCAACTCAACCTGTTTTCGAGGAGGTCATGATGACTAGACACCTAACCATTCCCACGGTCAGAGGCTATAATGATAGTTTGAAACCGGCTTACTGCTCCGTGAGAGGATAGTAGCAGCAACAGCGAGGTGACTGCGCTACACCGGGATGAATGGCGATCGTCCAAACACACACACACACGCTGCACCCACCTGAAATTCCTCATGCACCCCGTCGCAGTTCGGCACTTGAGCCGCACTGAGCTTACAGGAGCTGGTAGTGTGTGTGTGTGTGTGTGTGTGTGTGTGTGTGTGTGTTACGTTTGAAATCTAGAGATCAGTATGTTAACACGTGAGGTATTATAAGGCCACGGTAGTCACATTACATCACTTCATTTACATTTTTTTTTTTCACGGCATCTGAATGACAGTTCAGTCTGTGCAGATTTCCTAACACGACAATAAAAGCATTTATCCCGAAGTGTAAACCTCCACTAGTCTCCTCAACAACAGACGTGTTGACTCATTTTTAGGTTTACAGCTCAAGTTTCTCCACTTCGCTGACTTCAAGTTCCTTACATGTGTTGCAGGGGTCGTGACTGTAGGGGTATAACCATTTCTTCAGCTTTTTCCCCTTCCAAGATACTGGAGGGTGAGGTTATGTGGTGTGGAGGAAGAGGTGTAAAGTTTCTGTCGTCTGTTCAAACGTCATGCTACGATGCATCTTGGGTAAGTCACCCAGATGGTGGTGAGTCAGGAGGAAACTGAATTTTGCAAGTTCTGGTCGTCACATATTTTGACGTTACTGTTCATGGCGGCTACGTTCTCGTTACAAGTGGTGGAGAGCGGCTAATCTGCTGAATTTAATATAATTCAAATTGTTTCTTTTTTTTTCAGTAATGTATGTAATGGTATACGATTTCCTAAGCCGCTTTCTTCGAGACATATAGTTTAAAAAACTATTTCTCGTTATTTCCCACGGTCGTCTTTTTTTTTTTTATTTCGGTGGAGACTCCATGCACGGACAAGAGTCCACATCAGGGCCGGACCTGAATTCAAATAAAATGTTAACGAAAGGGTTATAGGTTTGGTGGACTCTATCATGATTATATCTAAAGACGATTGTGCTGAGAGGAGATGGCAAGAGAACTATGTGAAGAAAATGAGTGAGGTCTGAGCAGATGAATGGTGCTTGTAAGGAGAGGATAGCAAGACTAGCCCGGTAGTGTTGTTCTGTTCAAACAGAAAGCAAGACCCACAATCCTAATATGGTGAGTGTAAGATGGTTCCAGGCACCAGGCTCCTCAGCCAGTGCGGTAGTACCAACGTGGATGGCTGCTGTCAACAGCCTCCTAGCTAATGGATTGCTCTGAGGGCAGGAGACAGGATATTCCTAGACTTAGCTGGGGTATGGGTCGACCTCTCTCTCTCTCTCTCTCTCTCTCTCTCTCTCGTTGGCAGCAGAGTTACACAAGAAAGTATAGTTATAGGATTCGCATGGCGACGACAGTCCATACAATTTCGATTAACTTCTCGGTCCTCAAACCTGAATTATCTCTATGGCAGTGTACAGTAGTGGAACATATAAACCATGTAACGAGAATAACATGCGCGACCAATTTCTCCTTTATCATCTTCATCACAAAGTTATACATTCCGAGCAGCAGTTCTCTCGTCTGGGTAATTTGGGATAACAAATATTACGAGATATAGAAGTAAACATAAAAATGTAATAATTCATTGTTGTCTGTTAAATCCTCTGTGCCATATATCAAAATTACGGTGTTTGAGGCTAAATTTAGTAAGTTACTTGCAAAGAACATAGATCCGGATGTTGACCAGAGGTTGAGTTTGCACTCTTGAGAATAAATGATTTCCGGTTAACACAGGAAATAGTCCAGGTGGCTGAGTCTTCCCTTCTTTTGATAAAGTTTCTGCAAGTTGTAACGAAAGTCTTTGGTATTTGTGTAGAAGCTCGAGTCACGTGAACCAAATAAAATTCCGATTTAGGAATCGATGCAAAGTTAAAGAGTAGAGTACTTAGACCAGACACTAAACAGAGTCTGGCCTGTAAGGCAAGGAACATTATTCTGAATAATCAGTTTCTATAAGCTCTTAAAACTTCCGTGCAACACATCTCTTTACAAATGATGTTCTTTTTTTGATAAAGTTTATCATCCTACAGTTCCACAATTGGCCCATCTAGTATCCAATGAGACTTGTGCGGGTAAACATACAGTATTTTCAAGCCTTAAGGATTTAACACTATCTTATTTTCTAGGAAGTATTCATCTGGTGCTTACAGAGATCACAGCTTCTCACGAGGCATCATATGATATGGCGTTCGGTGCTGAGGCGCAGTGGTTGTGATGATGAAAATTATGAGTACTTGTCTTGCGTATTGTATATACTTATACGTAAAACGGCGCATTACGTTAAGATGGTATGTCGTGTTGGGAGTACTTCGTGAGGCCATGGTATGTGGTAACCATTGCAAGACAATGGAGTGTGTGAAAGTCGGTATTACAGAGCGGAAGACTCAATCCTTCAAATGCAGAAATGTTGTAATGTGAAACGTTATTATTGAGGTGTGTGTGTGTGTGTGTGTGTGTGTGTGTGTGTGTGTGTGTGTGTGTGTGGAGGAAGGTAGGGTCGTGTTATGTTTTTACTAATCCTGGTTATCTACAGCAGGTGACGGCGGAGGTCAACGAGCTCCGGTGTGATGTTTGTGGGCGAGAGTTCGACCGTCGATCGCGGCTGGATGCTCACTACAAGACTCACACTGGCGAGCGACCATTTTCATGTCCATTCTGTGGGAAAAGTTTCGCATCCAAGGGCAACTGCAACACCCACATGCGTGTACACACCCGGGAGCGGCCCTACCAGTGCCCTCACTGCGAGAAACGCTTCTCCCAGCACGGCCAACTCGTCATACATGTCCGACGTCACACCGGTGAGAAGCCTTATGTATGTAGTCATTGCAATAAGGGCTTTACCTGTTCAAAAGTGCTCAAGATACACGTACGGACACACACAGGTGAGAAGCCATTTCAGTGTGAACACTGTCAGAAAGGGTTCGCTGCCTACGCCAACCTAGTCGTCCATCGGCGTATACATACAAGAGAGCGACCATACGCCTGCCACTTATGCGGCCGCGCATTTGAGCATTCTGGCAACTTGAGTCGTCACGTACGCGTGCACAGAGTAGATAGTGGCGTGCGGTGCATTCCGTGTGGCCAGGTGTTCGCCTGTGATAAGGACCTCGTCAACCACACCGCCCAGCACCATCCTAACGAGTACGCCCGCGAGGATGATATCGATCTGGAAGGCACATTGTCTTCAGAGACATCGACCATCAACATGCAAGATCTGGAGCAAATTCAGCCGCCTCCAGGCCTCCAGCCTATGTTGCCGCAGCCATGCGAGCCGCAGCTTACCATCCTCACCCCTATGGCACCCCCTATCTCTAGCGACAATATCCCCACTATACCACAGTCAGTCGAGACAGAGGAACAGCCACCCGACACAGGGGTATGTATAACGGTGAGCGACTCCGAGGACTCGGGTCGTGAGTCAGGCGGTAGCACAGGCTACGCCACATCCCCAGATCAGGCCTTTGATCGAGGAACACACCAGTCCCCGGAAACCACCGTGAAGACAGAAGAGCCGGATACATCTGTCGCGGAATCTACAATTATCTCGGCGCGTTTACTCTCCTCGGTGGCGCCTCGGGACGCTGTGCGCGAGACGCTGGGCACGCCCCAGCCACCCGAGGCCCCAACATCCGCCCCGCCCTTCCGGATGCCACCAAAGAAGCAACAGTACCCAGGAGGGGGGCGGTCACCGCTTAGTGTGCTGCGAGCAGCTCTCTCAACGCAGCGGCCACTGCAGCCTCCTCCTCCTCCTCCTCCTCCTGCGGCTGTTGCTACCGCTGCTGCCCCAATGGTCAGCCAGTCCACGGAGCAGCAGTTGCCTACCATGGCACCGCCGAGCGTTACACTGCCTCCTGAGCCAATCTTCCAGCCTGAGCTCAGTGGACCCAACTCTCCACATATCAACATCCATCAGCTTTCCTTGGGTCATCAGCCTGGGTCAGGAGGTCAGGTCACACCCATGGGGCTGAGTGCTGTCCCCTTCGCACGTCCGTATCCTAACCATCCCACGGCGGCCGATCAGCAGCAGCCAGCAGCTCCCCAGGGAGGTGTCAGTGTTCCGATATCGTACAGGCCAACTTCGAATTCACACTCTCCTTCCCATGTCGACACCAACCCTCTCGACCTGTCGCAGCCTCTCGGTTCTTACGGCCGTGGTAGTACTACTACAGCAGAGAGTTCACCCCTGGATCTGTGCCAGAGACTTGGAGGTGGTCCTGCAGGGCCATGCTTGTTGGCCTACAGGGATGGTCTACCACCCACCTCAATCCACCACCAAACAACACCTGCACCACCAGCTACACCACATACCCATCACCACCACCTTCTCACGCCCGCCCTCCCCTCACCACCTACCCAACGGTCTAATCTGCTCAGGAGGAAGTCTGCCGACGTAGGCCACACAGATTTCAAGAAAAATAAATCTCGGAAGGTGGCTCCCCCTCCTCTCATCCCCATCCACACTCCAGAGGAACCTCCAACGAGCATCTCAACCACCTGTCATCCACCGTTACTCCCCCCATCACCACCATCACCACTAACATCAGCCTCCCTCTCTCAGCAACCATCGCCTGTCTTTCCCAAAGCTTCATCTAATCCTCATCCTCCTCGCTCGACCCTAAACACCAGCACCCACACCACACCACCGGTCGCTATTGGTATTCCACCAGTCAAGACGAGAACGATGTCCACCTTACCGCCACACATCCCTAGCACCATACCAACCCTCTCGATGCATCATCCCGTCACAATACTTTCTCCACGCTCTAAGCTTGAGGACTGCGAGGTCGTCCCTGTAGCTGACCCGCCGAAGGATAAGATCTTATTTTCAGAAAAGTCTGAAGTCCCTGTTGGAAGTTCCTACCTGCCGGACACCTGCCTGGACGCCCCCTCGCCCCTAGAGAGCATACGGGAAAACATTCAGAGGTCGCTCTTGTCTCTCTTGCCGGAGGACCACGAGGCTGTGGGCTTCAAGAGAAAAGTAGAAACTGCATTAGTTGTGCTAGTCGGGGAGGCGCCTATGAAGCAGCTCGGGTATCCTGAGAAAACCACAGAACAGGTAAGAACAGCGGTTACGTCTCTCTCTTAAAAGCGCAACACTATTTTTGCTATTTCTTTTTTTCCTCATTTTTCCAGGAATTAGTAGCCCAATCCTGATACAGTGAGGATGAGAGAGTAATGAATATAGGATTAAAGTGAAGATAAGAGTGTCATGTAGATGAAGGTGTGTTTCTCTCAGCACTGAGAGCACAAGGGTGTGTGATAGTGTGTAAAAAGAATAATACTTCAGCTAGCGAGTGATGACGTTTCTAATTATGATATAGTACCCGTATGAACACGAGGCCATCTAACCTCAAAACGGGAAAGCCAATCATATCACTGCCAGTCTTTCCAAGGCATGATGCAATCAAAGAAATATTCCTACATCAACTCATCCTTTTGTCTGTCTTTGTGTGACTCCTTATCTTCCTTCCATCTTCGCATCCGTCATCGTTTTTCTCTATGCTTCCCGCTTCATCTCGCTCTGTCACTCTCCGCCTCATCTACTGCTGTTCCTTCTTACCTGATCTAATGGTCCTAATTTCACTTTCCACTCCATCTACCATCATCAGGCGCCACAGAAGAGGTTTTCCCTCGTCTCGGGTCACCATCATGCCCACTGTTGTCCTACTTCACACTAGTTACTATTCATATGTTCCTGTTTCTAACTTTCATAATTGCCGGACTTCACAGAATCATCGAGCTGCCTCAGCTATGGATAATGAACAGCGTTATTTAACAGACGGTGACACAGCTGGCTTAAACATACCGGCTTTTCAGGACGCACAATTCTTATGTCGCTAAATACCTTTTGACAAACGAGTGAATGAGAGTAGGAACACCTGGAGAGTTAATGCCCAACACCTGTGATTCACATGCTTGTGTTATGACATCACAGTCTACTCTTGGAGTGAGATATGACAACTGGTGATCGAGGATGATACAATGTCAAGCAGTTCAGTATACATGATTAGTTCATTGCATAGGTTGTAACGTTATCATTCTGGGCTCCAGAGCGCCCAAGGTCGTAGCATTCATAAGTCTAAATGTTAAAATACCTCTACTCGCTCTCCTACAGGTACTCATCACAATCTTGGACATGGCCGGAAAGGGCCCCTGTGCTGACGTGCGAGTAGATGAAATGCAACGCCTCAAAATCAACATGCGCAAGTTCCTCGAGTACGGCTTCCCCTCCAAGACCAGCTGGGAGGAGCTGGGCTGGAACGGGCAAGTCTATCGAAACCATAGTAGACAACATTGTCTCCTGGATATCTCGCAGGCAGACGACGAACCACCGAGACTTTGGTGGAGGACTGGTCGGCGGCAGTGGAGGGCTCCTAGGAGGAAGTGGAGTGGGTGGAGGACTCCTTGGAGGAAGTGGAGTAGGTGGAGGGCTCCTTGGAGGAGGTGTAGTAGGTGGAGGTGGAGCAGGAGGGATTCTAGGAAGTAATGGGGGTGGGGGAAAAGTTCCAGGAGGGGAAAATGAAGATTTTAAGGTCAATAGCACGCCATTAAAGGCCTCCTAGTACTGGGTCAGAGTAGGTGGTCAGGAGAGCCAAGAGACGGGGACAATGGCTGCGTAGTCGACATTTCTGTTGTGAATATTGTGTACAAATATTTATGGTATTTATTTGCTTTTGTAAAAAATAAATCAGCTGCAAAAACGGATTTTTTCTTTTCCGAACCTCACCGTCTCCTGCCACACAGACACACACTTTACATACACACACAACACACACACACACATATATATATATATATATATATATATATATATATACACATATGGCTGAACGATAAAAATTTGAGGAAGGTTAAGGATGTGAAGCACAGCAAGATTATAATCACAGAAAATCAAGAAGTGGAAGATGGGACATAATTTCAAACGCAGAAAAACGTAACAAGTGTATGGAACTCTTGTGGAATATCACTGAAGAAAAAAAAGATTGTCCTTGGGTGTGTGAAAACCTGTTGGAAAGGTAGCTGAACACCCACCCCAAGTTATGGATGTGAAACCTGGATGTATCATGGCAGGATGAAGAGGTACCATTAAGACCCAGCGAGCACAACAGGTAACTGAACTACTGGTTTATAACTGAACTTTTCCGTCTGCAGACTTGCAGTACGTTTCTCGGAACTGGGATATGAAGACTGACTACTAACACTGTTGAGTGTGTGTGTGTGTGTGTGTGTGTGTGTGTAGAAAGACATGAAGAATAGTGACTGAGATGTGAAACAGGAAAGGCAGGACTGGGTCTTGAGATGGACTGGGCATATAAAAAACGACGGGAAGTGAAAGGTTGGCAAAGATGTATTGGAAGAGAATTAACAGGGGAAAAAAATAACTAATAGAAAACTGAAAAAATTAGAGTCAGCAAATTTTGCAAGCCAGAATGAATTTGCCATTCAGCAATAAGCTGCCAATGTAATAAGATTAAAGGACTTAGCCGACTCTTTTAAAGATTTGAGACCTGATAACAGAAACGGAGAATGAAGTGGTCATTTGAAGATAAACACTACTTACGTGGTTCTTAGTAAAAGGACATCAAGGAAGGAATTCGAAGTGGTGTGTATCAAAAGACAGCTGAACGTTAATGCCTGAGACATCTTTTATACATATCATTTCAAATCATCAGAAAGAGATTGGTAAAAAAGAATTTCTGATTGACTGATCAAACTGCAGTTCATAAGACTTAGAATACAAGGGAAGTAAGAAGTATGACCACCCTAGTGTGAAGGATTTGCCCAGGGAAGGCATGTTAACCTTCACAACACTTCAGATAAGGAACACAACTCAATTTCTCAAGAAAACTGAGTAAAGAGGCAGAAGCGAGCATGGAGAGCTGACGTGGAGAAAGCAAAGGGAAAGGTACAAAAGGAGACAGAATTATGAAAAACAAAAATTTCAATTCCACAGATACGAATACATGAAGTGACAGGGATCTACAGCCTTCAGAGGATGAAGGAGGGAAATCCTGGAGCGTAGGATTCAGGGGGTGAGGAGTTGAGGCAGGAAGCTTTGCTAAAACTCTCGTTAAGAGGGTCAGGTTGGAGGTGTAAGGATTAGTTCAACGCTGAAGGATAACAAAGGAAAACATTACAGTCAAGAACACCATGGTATGTAACAGACAGGACCATCACATGTTACAAGCACAATACTTAATATGTAACAGGCAGGAGGAAATATTATGTTACAAGCAGGAACACCTCGCTAGGCAACGGGCAATAACACTACGTTATGTAACAGTCAGGAACACCACGTCACATTATCCAACATGCAGGAACACCACCAACAGGCAAGAACACCAAGCTATGTAACAGGCGGGAGCATAACGTTACATAACAGGCAGGAGCATAACGTTATATAACAGGCAGGAGCGCCAAGCATTGTTACAGGAAGGAAATTCACTTAATATCACAGACAGGAACACCAAGCTATGTAACAGGCAGGAACACCACGTTACGTAACAGGCAGGAACAACATATGTTAGATACAAGGTAAGTGCGCTCGTGGGCAACAACACATTACTCTTAACTGGTTTCTTTCCGGTGGTAACGACAGGTAATGTTCAGAGCAGAAAAACCCTTCTTGTTCGTTAATATGGTACGTGTCGTACTGTACTGATGTACACACCAGGATCACAATGGTGTACATACAAGAACCGTAGTGGTGTACACACAAGAACAGTAGTGGTGTACACACAAGGACCGTAGTGGTGTACATACAAGAACAGTAGTGGTGTACATACAAGTACAGTAGTGGTGTACACACAAGGACCGTAGTGGTGTACATACAAAAACAGTAGTGGTGTACATACAAGAACAGTAGTGGTGTACACACAAGGACCGTAGTGGTGTACAGACAAAAACAGTAGTGGTGTACATAAAAGAACAGTAGTGGTGTACACACAAGGACCGTAGTGGTGTATAAACCAGGACCATAATATTGTACACACCTGGACCGTAGTGGTGTACAGACTTGGGCAGTAAGCCGTAGTGATGTACACGTCTAGATCATAATAGTAAACCCATTTTAGTCGTTGTAGACACTGGGCCACTGTAAGTACACACGGTAAGTCTGGTGCTGTACAGCAAGACCCATCGCAGTGTACATGTGTCAGTGTACACCACAACAGACCCGAAGGATCAGGAGTATGCGCTCCACATGACTGCTCGGAGGATGAGTGTGTCCGCTCCCCAGCTCCAACACCAGGATTGTAACACCACAAATGTTGCCTCAGAGTTGAGACAAGAAAATGAGCAGGACACTTGTGAAAAAAAAAAAAAGAAATACGCCTTTGAAAAATTTCTTTTCCACCTGATGTACCAGATACTTCACTTCATGTTTTAAACATCCAAAAATTTTGGTAAATTATTTTTTTTGATCGACTTTCTCATCAAGACAAAATAAAAGGGCTGCGAGGAAAATGAAGACTTCGTGGAGGAGGATGAAGAGCGCGTGTTATGTCTCCCATGTGCTGGGTAATAACTTGAATGAAATCACGTAGGTCGTAATAACGTGTTACGTCATCATTCGCAACGTTGTCACGAGTTACTTCATCAGGTTTGTAGTCTCCCAGTAACACAGGTATTTCCTTTATCCGAAGATGAAATATGGTAGATACGTCAGCTGTTTGCCACACATACACACACACACACACATATATATATATATATATATATATATATATATATATATATATATATATATATATATATATATATATATATTTCTAAGAATCCACGGGGAATATACTTGATCACGCGCAAAATTGTGATCCTTTCCAATATATATATATATATATATATATATATATATATGTCCACGAGGAAAATGAAACACGGTAAGTTCCCAAGTGCACTTTCGTGTAATGATCACATCATCAGGGGAGACACAAGAGAGAAATATAACAGTTAGTACATATACTACGAAGTTTATGATACGCTCGTCGTCTGTCTTGAACAATCGCATGTTCACCAAGTGGCGTCCTAGCTAAGTCATACTCTAAGGACCATTGTAAATAATCGCCGATAAAGCCTATTAATTAATTAGTTCTAGACTGATATCAAAATCATATAACTACTAATCAAATGTTGAAAACCACAGTTTACTCAAAGTCAAAACCTAGGAAATCGGAAAATAATCTTTCACACAAAGTCGGCTAAGTCAGGGAGAAACACCGGGCGAGTCTGTTCAAGAGTGTCGATATCTGTCCATCCAACCACGTAATTTCAGGTGTTTAGTTTCCATCACGGTTCGTAGACAGCCATGGAAAGTGATCGATCACACTCACTTTCGACTTACATTTAACCAGATACACTGTTACAAAGAAATATTATCCCGTCATCTTCACACTTTAACTATAAACTTGAAGGAAAATATTTCAAATTTTTCATGAAAAAAAATCACGAGTCGATTTTTTCTCGTAGCAACGATTATCATAATTTCAGTTCGAGCCAGACTAACCTTTGTACACAGATGGTTTCTCATAAGTACACGAGTAATGTAATCAGTGTATGTTGTCTGAGGCAAGTGATCATATTCCACAACAAACGTGATCTGAATGTCTAAAAGTTGAGGCTCAGACATCTTAACAAGGATGATAAGGAGTACACGACATTCATGATGTTATTTCCTAAATTTCTTTAAAAACTTGTAAAATAACCCGTTTTAAAGAAAGAGAAAGGAACATCCCCCTCTGGACAGTCACTCTCAGTCACAGGGCGCAAGCCCTCCCACGACTGACTGGTTCCACCCACCATCGAGAAGAAGCAGCAGCCAGTGTCCATCATAACTAGAGTTTCCTGTCACCGATATCAATGGCGCATGTAATCTGGAAATCATAAACTTAAATCATAAACACTTGGAACATGTCATTACCGAGCCTAGCGCACCAACTCATCTTTACTTGACAGTTACAATTGTAATGCTTGAATAAACACGGAGTGAATTTTGGAGTTATATAGTTCACAGGTATTTGATAAGCCACAGGAATGGGCATACAAGTATGCATAACAATAGTAATGGAATATACGATAATGATGTAGTGCTGTGACTGCTATACTCACACGAGAAAACAAAATGCATTTATAACACTCAGACGCTGAACGAAAACATTTCACGTGTAAAACGTTAAACAAAATGACAAACCCTAAAGTTTTAATTTCCTGCATCAGTTGACTGGAGAAGAAAAAACTGTAAATGTATGGGAGTAAGACTAAGAAAAGTTGGCCGGACGTTACTGTGAATGTAAATGGGAGAGAAAATATTGATATATAGCGTAGCTGGGAATGTAAGGATGTATGCGGGACTGTTAGTGTGTAGAGGGGAAATGTAGGGGTGTAGGTTGGGGTGTAAGGGAGTAGGTGGTGATTGTGGGAACAGCAGAAGGTATGATGACACAACAAAAGGACCAGCTTTGTACTAGCTGCCACAAGGAGGCAAAGTGTCACCAACTTCTTAATCTCCGAGTTGTGCTTGGTCACATCCGCTCCATCCTTGCCAGAACAACATTGACGAAGATCCCTACATAAACAACAGTAAACAAGGCTTCAAGAGACTCAAAAGATCATATTAGCGTGACAAGAATCGTCTGATCTCTGCAGCATATTACTTGATGACCGACGAGAAGTATATCCACTGATTCACCAGGGAAGAGGGGTAGAGGGAGCCTGGCCCCCTGGGAAGGTCTCCAGCAGTTTACACTGTGGCAACAGTGCGAGGCCGCCATACTCGCCGTCACCCACAATAGTTCGGCAACTCACGCTCCGCCTCCAGGTTTTCAATCAAGGCAACAAAAGAGTCTGGAGGTCTCTTTGTGAGCGAACGGGAGCGGAGCTGCGGTTGTACGTACTGCTGCTGCCGTCAGAAGGTACTGGCGCGGGGCGTACTGTTAGAGATGGCGCAGTGATAGAGCGGGGGCCACGGTGATGAAGGCCTGTAGTGGTGGGCTATGGAGAAGGAAGCCATCCATGGGTATGGAGAGCCGTTGTGAGAAGGCCAGGGTGATGGTGGGCTCTAGCGACAGGCTATGGTGAGGAAGAGGTGTGGTCAGGGACGGATAGAGTGATAAAACAATGACGAGCGAGATGATGAATGGGTGCGCACAGTCATACAGGTAAGGTTATGGAAAAATGCGGTTATGGGGCGTGTTGTGATGGAGCGCAGCACTTGGGAAGTGTGAAGGTTGAGGAATGGATCACCGTACTGATAAGAGTGTATAGTGATGGGGAAAAGGTATGGTGATGTGTGCGCAGTGACCGAGGGGATGTGGTAATGGAAAAATGTAGCGTTTGAATGATGCAGTGATTGGTTTGTGGTGAGGGAGGGGTGTGGGGATTCGTGTGCTGTGATGGAGGAGGAGGAGGGAAGGGTAGTGATATAGAGGTATGCTAAAACTGGATTACAACATTTGAGATATGTGATGAAGCCCTACAGGCTCTATCCTGCAATAGGAAACATGCAAGTGGATGACAGTGGAGTACCCCAGCAGTACACCTTGCATGGTGGCGTGTTCTTCAGAACCAGGTCACAGATTACGACCGTCTCCCGCAAGGTTCTGAGGTTCCTTCAAATTTTTCACAACAACCCTGTGGTCAGGCAGACCACACTGATTACAATGACAAACTTGACTCTCGCTATTTTATTTCCTACCTGTTTGTCGAGAACGAAAGGAAATGGTTTCCCGACGCTTGCGAAAGTGACCAGCCGACTATTATGCCGTCATGATCACAGAGCACAGGCAATCCCGAGCCCTGAGGAGGAAAGGGGGGGGGGGGTGTTGCAGGACGTGATTGGAAAGGTAAAGTCGAGGAGTTTCAAGATGTAACTTATTGTGATTGGTCCATCAGTGTCACCGATATCTGTGATGTAAGCATGAGAACAGTCATCTTTATTTTCCATAACGTCAGTGTATGTCAAGAATATCATGTGTATGACAAAGAAATGGAGAGAGAGAGAGAGAGAGTTATTCAAGGAACATAGCACGGAATGAGCAGTATTAAAGAGAGGCTGAAAAAGTTATAAGCAAGATGAAAAAGGAAGGAGCAGGAAAATGATGGACTCGTATGGAGTGAGAAGGTTGTTCAAGAGACTATGAATCATCGTCAAGTGATGAGGATTGAAATAAGGAGAAAGGAAGGTCTAGGAAACTAGGAAGGTAAAAGGAAATAACCATATCAAAGTCAAGCAATACAAGCGTTCATGGAGTAACAGACGAATAGGAGAAACAAAAACCCTAAGAATGACCAGCAGTACAGTGTTAAGAGACGTGATAAAGCAAGAATATAAAGACAAACATAAATACCAGGGTGATAACGGTGGTACAGCGGGTATACCGTGCATGTCAACATAAAACTGCTGCTTACTGATGGCAAAGAGAGAGAGGAGACGAGGCCATGAGAGGAGGCGAGTTGGGCTGAGGGCCGGGAAGGAGTGGCACTTCCCAGCATACAACAAGTGGGCATTCAGAGCGGAAAGAAAGAAGCTACGGAAACTGAGGGATGCAAGAATAACCCAAGGCAGGTAAGAGGTAAAGAAAGAAAAAAAAAACAAAGGAAGAATGAAAGGGTTCCTCTCTAAACGTGGCTTGACCCATAAAACTGATGTTGAAAAGTGCCTACTCACTTTGTAGTTTTCTCTTTTTCTCTGTTTTTATTTTCTTGAGTTAGGTTGGGGAAAGGGCGTAGGTGGAAATCTGGGTGAAGAAGGAGGGGCTAGAGTATGGTTTGATCAGCAGAACGGATAGAAAAAACATTATCATTCTCCTGTTTTTTTATCTTAAATGGGAAGGTTAAAGACTGGATGACCATAGTACGATAGAGGGAGTCAAGATCCAATGGTATACAGACTAGTGTGTGTGATGTCCGCATCTGCCACGTCCTCGTTCAGTTCATGCCATTTATCAGTCACTTTTATACTACATGAGAACTTCATATCTTTTGAACTTCATATCAGTCGTCTGGATGTTCGAGCCCAACACCTTTCAAAGAACTGTTAACCGTGTGGTTTATCAATCTGGTTCAGAAACATAAAGGTTGCGATCATGTCGCAGTTCACTCTTCTCTTACCCACGCTAGGGAGATTAAAGGCTTTTAGCCTTTTCCTGTAAGTTAGCTCTCTTCATTCTCAAACCTACCTTAATCTTCCATTAATCAGCACCATTCACTCGACACTTGGTGAAGGGATTTGTATGGTGATGCAACAGTAGAATTCTCTTCCTTCGTTTGTCCTTCCCTCTCCATATAATTTTTTTTTTCCTTTAAGTGTCGGGTCTACAAACACCTGCAGAGCCCTCATTAACATCTAATTCATTTTCCTTTTATCTTATTCGCTCACCCGAGATGCCTTCGATTATGGCATGTTTTGACACTTTGTCGGTCGCTATATAAACAAAGGGGGTCCACTGAACATCATGATGTACTGAAGATGAGCGTGCAGTGAAGACGAGCTTGTAATGGAGATGAGTATGTGGTGGAGATGAGGGGAAAATGAAGAGGAGTTTGGTGGTGTTTCCCTCCACGGTGATCATGATAACTGGTGATGGTGAGGAAGGGAACATATTCACTCCCAGCTCTCGGCGTCTCTAGTTCATTTATTAATCTATTTATATATTCACATATTTATTAATTACTCGTTTATCTACTTATGTTCTTGGTTATCTATTCAAATTACATATACTCAGAGGAACACACACACACACACACACACACACACACACACACACACACACACTCAGAAACACACGTGTTAATGTATATAAACTAGTGGTTATGAATTACGTAACTGTCCCATTAATCGTAACTGTGGCAGTGATGGGACCGTCCCGACCTTGAAAACAGACTGCACAAGTTGCAATATCAGTTAGGGTTAGAGAACAGTGTACCAGAAAAGCAAAATTATACAAACTCCCGCCACTGAGGAATGCCTGAAATTTTCTGCGGTACTGAAACAGAATATCATGGAATACATGACACGAGAAGACGGTATGGACTGGTATGTACACTCCCTACATAGTAGAAATAAATGGCGAATTTCTAAATTTAGTATAATTACGGGTATGAACGGAGGCATTTATAGCACTTTTTTTTTGAAGTACAATGAGACAAGTGAAGCGAGTTTCCTGGTTTCCCCAGCGATGGTACATTAAAACAGTGCAGGCAACAATACCACTTCTTTGTTTTTATGTACGTCTCTTGTTAGTGTAGGAGCGAGGCAAGACTGATACTGCCTTCACCTGATATCGGCCACAGGGTCACCTTGCCTCTGGCGCAGGACGTGACCCAGCGGCAGGAGTGTCACAATCCTTCCTGAATGTAAATCAGGTCTCGTCACTGAATGCCAAAACTTGTCCACCCTGACTTGAACCTGGCGGGGGATGTTCTGAAGTGGCTGTTCCCGAAGTGGGAGTTACGGACCTATGAGGTAGATGGAACTGTGCAGGGGATGTCAATAAATGTCGAGGGGTCGACAGGGGGTTGATAAAATGGTAGGAGTAAAAAAAAAAAAAATCCTTAACTTTAAAAGTCTAAAATCTAAACTGATATCCAAGTTCTTGTTTGTGCTCATCAGGCCCATTCATCTCATTAACGATGTAAACTTCTTCAATTAAGAGGTTTTCTCTTAGCTACTTTTGTTCTACACTTGTTCAGTTTTACCAATTCATTTTACACACACACACACTTACATATATATATATATATACCCACACAAACAATATAATCATTGTTTCCCGGGCTTGTGATGGGTCGATGAAGACTTGGTAAGCCTGTGATTCAAAATATTGGAACTCCCGCTCTAACGTCTCGTTGCCGACCCATAACCCAGCTCCGATTTTGGGTCACCTTTATCTTATAGCCTCAGAGACCACCAGACTAACTTACTCTCCTACTAGGGGAGTCGGATGACTTTAACCTCAACTCCAAAGTTCCTCAAATATCTAATAAATTTCGTACAAGATAGAAAGCTGCGAGGTTTCTGCTAATAGTCATGCATCTAAGTGGTTGCCGGTTTAAATGGAATTCCCATGAAAATTGTGCCGGGTCCAATCTTGTTCGCAATTTTCATTGATGGTCCAACACACGTAGTGAGAAATGAAGTTTGGATATTTGCAGACGATAACCAAATTGTAAAGATCAAGGAAAACAGAGTCAGGGAGGAACTCTCTTTAAGGGGATATTAAACCAACTATCACTTTGGTCGGATAAGTGGTTAGTGAAATTCAACAATAGCCAATGCAGTGTTTTGCGTCTTGGTCGCAACATCCAGAAGTAAGAGTATAGATTGAGGAGCAAAGAGTAAGTATGTAGCAAACAAATGTTGCACAGACCTTCACATACATGAAGGTAATACATTGTTACTTCACAAACGTGCTGACACGTGATAACGCCAGGAACAGAAGAGTGACCGCCTCATTTGCTCACATCCTCTCTCCCTAGTTGTCATGTAAGATGCACCGAAACTGAATCCTTCCCCACCCACGGTCAAACCTCACAAATTGTTTCGTGGTTGCCCTGACCACTTCAGTCTCTTCTTCAGCACATTATTGTTCTTCGGCACCTCAGGTCAAAAGCATAATCTTCCTTTCTTTGCATTCAGAGATCAACAGGCAATGTTAAGATTGTATGTATATAGAGGAAAGCTACAAAACTAAGTACAGAGAGAAAAGGTATGCCACATCAAGAGAGACTCAGAACAATGAAGTTACCATCATTGCATTACAGACAAGAGACGATACAATTCAGGTGTACGAAACTATCAATCAAAGAAAAGAAAACCTCGACAGAGAGAGGAACACTCCCAAGGGGTAAGTACACGAGGCACGAGAGGTCACAGTAAATAGTTGTGCTGAAGACATATGCAATACAGAATGCGTAATCTACCAACAAAACACCTCACGCATGTGTAGACAATTTTACATGTAGGTCTTGATCCCGGCCAACAGGGGTGGTGGCCTTTCCACTCGAGGAAAAAGCATTAACGTATGGACATTAAAACAATAATAGTGTGTTTAGTGATCTCACACTCTTCTCAACTGGCAGTAAGGTCTTCACCAGTGTGTGGTTCTGGGGACGGCCTCTGGATGTGACAACGTCCACGACTCTCCCTCTAACTATGACTGTGTTATAGAGCAAAACAAGACATTCCTCCTCCTTCCTGGTACAAACAACTGAGGGATCACTCCGTCGGGGGTATAGCGGAGCGGAACCAAAATGATCAAGAGCTCCCATACATGTGGAGACTAAAAGGCACTTGGCATACGTACTCCTCTTACCGTTGTGCAAACGTCCTGATCCCAGATGAAGAAAAAAATTCCGCCGGGTCCAGTGATCTCAACATTGCCGAATAATTACAAAAAAAAAAACACATCAACATGATAGAACATGAGAGAGGCTGTTGCACGGGGCCCAGTTTACTTTTACCATTGCTATAAACCACTACGATAATCCATCACTCTCATCCAACCACGATAATATCCCATTAATTTGCAAGGTGAGCGGGTCGTACGGCAGCTAGGTATTCACTGATGAATTGATGAGTCATGAATCATTCTCTCGGATGGAGAAGAGTCATCATCTTTTATCTGGGGAATAAGCAGTCGGTCTAACCAGCAGGTCAGGACCCGGGTCTCGCTAATCTCCTCCACGGTGGGAGACCATGACGGACAGCTTTAACCTTATTTCTTATTCTTCCTTTCCCAGTCTGACCTGAACACGCTGCGAGACCTGGGTGCCTGACGCGGGGGCTGTTGAAATGAACAGTCATATCCCTCCCTATCCACCCTCCCTGTCCCGTTACAACACCCACCACTACTTCATTCCTCCGAGGTGTTCATCACCCTCAACCTCGTCCCCTTTCCCGAGTTTTTCTTGGCTGATGAGTCTGAGATTATCATGTGCTTCTTTTTCATAGGATTTCCAGTGAATTACAAATTATATCTCGCCTGAGTTTTATATTAAAAAAAGAAGGAAATCCCTAAGGCACATGGTTCTCACGGGGGGTGATACCTCACAAGGGTAATACTCTGAACTATTATCAATATGGTAAAGGAAAAAACAAGAGATTGATGCGATTTTTTAAAGCAATGAACATAAAAATTCCTTCACTCCCACTCAACTGTGGCTAGAATATATAGTTGGCGTTGGACTCAGAGACGTGGTTGGTGTTGGACTTGGGAGGCGCAGGAATGCTGCCTGTCCTCCAGTATTTACAGAGCCGAGGCCTGGCCCACGTAATGCTCACTAACACGTTGAGGTTTCTCCATTCTGTTGCATATGTTTACTGTAGCCGCAGCAAAGAGAAACACGCCGTACGTTCTTCCATCACAAGGACGAGACTTCCACAAAATCGGAGGTAGAGGTCAGGACGGCGGAGGCATGACTAAGGCAGTCAGCAGGGGTGTGCAGACTCACTCGTGTCAACACTGTGAGAGCCTCGCCCCTCACGGTATATGATCAGGGTAGCCAGTCAGCCAGCCCGGGGTTTCTCTGGTCCCTCCTCACCTTCACATAACCAGCAAACCGACCAGCCAGCCAGTCTGGGTCCAACAGGTCCGTGCTAACCATACCTAGCCAGCCAACCAAGAAGGCAAGCCAAGCAGCCAACCAGTTAACCAGCTAGCCTGCAAGCCAAACAGTTAACTAAAAGGTCACTCAGCTAGCCAGTCACCCAGCCGGCCGTACAGTCAAAGTCAGCCACCTGAAGAATATCAGAAAGATAAAAAGCCGAGGAAGGAGTAGATTACAAGGGGGAGAGGGAAAAAATGAAGGAAAGACGAAGAGGAAAAATGTTTGAAAGAAAAGATGTGCGAAGATGAAGATTATTATAATCAAAGGACTAAAGCATTATGAACGTTACTATTAAACAAAGGAGGAAGAGAATAAAAAAAAAAAAGCCTTCCAAAATAAATGAAAGGAATGGGTACACAGGTTGTCTAAGAAGAGAGAATTCTGTGGAAAAGCAAGAAATATATATATAAAAAAGAGAAAATGGAAGGATTAAAAGATAGAGTAAAATGGATTAGGTTAGGGAGTTTGAGAAAGACAGAGGGTGGAAGGTTAGCATGGCTGGCTCACCACCAGAAGTATGGAACTACACGTGAGGATATCCACTAATCCACAGCAGATCAGCGAGTCATCTGATGGGGAAGATAAGAATAACCAACAGTTTTTTTTTTTTGGGGGGGGGTTAAAGACCAGAGGATGTAAGTAATGTCGAAAACCAACTGGAAGCACATTGTCACATACACTCAGTGTATAAATTACACTGGAGATTAACTGCATTGTCCAATTCACAATGGCTGTTCAAACTGGTCGTTCGCTCAAGTGGATATTTGAAGTTAATGACTTAATTCCAACTACCAGCATTATGCGTTTTCGCATTATATTAAACGTGCTACTGTTATTGCCGAGATAAACTGTACTCTTCCGATATCCGGCGAGATTCAACGTCTCTGCATTTCATATCAACTGACATGTTTCTCTTTCTTGTATCTCCCTTGATGATGTGATCATTACATGAAAGTGCACTTCGGAACTTTTAGCGTTTCATTTCTCCGTGGATTCAAAAGACTTCACTAGATCACGCGCTCAATTATGATCTTTTCATATATATATATATATATATATATATATATATATATATATATATATATATATATATATATATATATATCAATAATGAGCTTGATCCTAAATTTGCTGACAGTCACAGAAGAAAACCACATTACTGTTTCTGCCTTTCTTACTCTGTGTTTGCAATTCTCTCTATCTGCGTTGCAATACCTCTCTCTCCACCCATGTGTATTTTTGACACAATAAGCCATACAATTTGCTCTGTCAAACTTCCTGTGCCATGTAGATAGATTTCACGTAAGTACTTGTTCAAAGAGCAGAAGTGTCCGGCCCTAACTTGATCTTAAGCTCTTATGTGATTAACTAGTTACTACTGAGACCCCTACAATCATGTAATTCCTGAACTGTATATTTTCAGACGAATGACTGCTTGAATTCAATAACTCGTTCTTTACTCAAGTTCCTTGGAAGACCATTGTGTGTGGTCTATGAGGAGGAAAGATGGTCTGGTTTTCGTAACATTGCTTCTGATGTTCTTGTCTCACAGTATTCACTATATGAAGAACGATGCTGATAATATATCATCATCAATATGACTATCATCGTATTTATCGTCAGTGGAGGACGCTGTAGCGACAATGATATTCATGATGATATCAACAATAATGATAACAGATGTACAGTCTCGAACAGGCAGGCGCATCATGCCCAGGGGTAGTCGGTCATATCCCTGTTCCTGCGTGGACTACGTAGCTGCGGGAGCCCTATACACAGGGTCCTGGGGTTGCACAATAATAATAATAACAGTAATCATGACCCCATCAGAACACTAACACCACAACAACCGGGGGGCTAATTACAAGAGCAGACTTAAATTGTAATCTTGGCAAGTTTTCCTCCTCAGAGCTTCGTGTTACAGCCCCTGTATTTTTCTCCTCTGATGATTGTAAAAGTAATTACATCTTATAATTTTAATCATCTAGCCAAGGGCGTTCGCCATTTGACGCATCCGTAAGAACAGCTGGTTGTGAGGAGAACCATAGTGCATCTGGCTGATGGCATATCCACAAAGATGTTGATGCAGAATGTGTCAAATGAGACACGATATCTTTTATAGCTTCTTCAGGAGTGTCAGTGCTTCTGTACGACTGGTTGTTGACACTTGCTCCATGCTAAGCTCAATGTAGCTTATTTTGAAACACTATATAATAAAGTGATTGTGCATATATATATATATATATATATATATATATATTTTTTTTTTTTTTTTTTTTTTTGCTTTGTCGCTGTCTCCCGCGTTTGCGAGGTAGCGCAAGGAAACAGACGAAAGAAATGGCCCAACCCACCCCATACACATGTATATACATACGTCCACACACGCAAATATACATACCTATACAGCTTTCCATGGTTTACCCCAGACGCTTCACATGCCTTGATTCAATCCACTGACAGCACGTCAACCCCGGTATACCACATCGCTCCAATTCACTCTATTCCTTGCCCTCCTTTCACCCTCCTGCATGTTCAGGCCCCGATCACACAAAATCTTTTTCACTCCATCTTTCCACCTCCAATTTGGTCTCCCTCTTCTCCTCGTTCCCTCCACCTCCGACACATATATCCTCTTGGTCAATCTTTCCTCACTTATTCTCTCCATGTGACCAAACCATTTCAAAACACCCTCTTCTGCTCTCTCAACCATGCTCTTTTTATTTCCACACATCTCTCTTACCCTTACGTTACTTACTCGATCAAACCACCTCACACCACACATTGTCCTCAAACATCTCATTTCCAGCACATCCATCCTCCTGCGCACAACTCTATCCATAGTCCACGTCTCGCAACCATACAACATTGTTGGAACCACTATTCCTTCAAACATACCCATTTTTGCTTTCCGAGATAATGTTCTCGACTTCCACACATTCTTCAAGGCTCCCAGAATTTTCGCCCCCTCCCCCACCCTATGATCCACTTCCACTTCCATGTTTCCATCCGCTGCCAGATCCACTCCCAGATATCTAAAACACTTCACTTCCTCCAGTTTTTCTCCATTCAAACTCACCTCCCAATTGACTTGACCCTCAACCCTACTGTACCTAATAACCTTGCTCTTATTCACATTTACTCTTAACTTTCTTCTTTCACACACTTTACCAAACTCAGTCACCAGCTTCTGCAGTTTCTCACATGAATCAGCCACCAGCGCTGTATCATCAGCGAACAACAACTGACTCAACAACTGTTGAGTATTCCTGGTAAATTATATGGGAGGGTATTGATTGAGAGGGTGAAGGCATGTACAGAGCATGAGATTGGGGAAGAGCAGTGTGGTTTCAGAAGTGGTAGAGGATGTGTGGATCAGGTGTTTGCTTTGAAGAATGTATGTCAGAAATACTTAGAAAAGCAAATGGATTTGTATGTAGCATTTATGGATCTGGAGAAGGCATATGATAGAGTTGATAGAGATGCTCTGTGGAAGGTATTAATAATATATGGTGTGGGAGGCAAGTTGTTAGAAGCAGTGAAAAGTTTTTATCGAAGATGTAAGGCATGTGTTCGTGTAGGAAGAGAGGAAAGTGATTGGTTCTCAGTGAATGTAGGTTTGCGGCAGGGGTGTGCGATGTCTCCATGGTTGTTTAATTTGTTTATGGATGGGGTTGTTAGGGAGGTGAATGCAAGAGTTTTGGAAAGAGGGGCAAGTATGAAGTCTGTTGTGGATGAGAGAGCTTGGGATATATATATATATATATATATATATATATATATATATATATATATATATATATATATATATATATATATATATATCCCTGGGGATACGGGAGAAAGAATACTTCCCACGTATTCTCTGCGTGTCGTTGAAGGCGACTAGAACGGGATAGAATGCTGGAAATCCTCCCCTCCCGTTTATAATTTTCAAAAGAAGGAACGGAGAGGTGGGCCAAGTGGGGATATACCCTCTAAGGCTCACTCTGTTCTTAACGCTACCTCGCTTACGCGGGATAAGGCGAATATGTATGAAAAAAAAATATATGTATGTATTTCGAAAGAACACGATTCTTTGTCGAAGTAATCATTACAAAGATACACTAATGGAATTAACTGTACAAAGATACACTAATAGAATAATCGTTTAAAATCGGTCGTTCGACATGTCTTCACGTAATATACTCTGACAAGCCTGTGCCGAAATGGTAAACTCTTCCAAATCTAAATCTCACAAACCTAAAGCGTGTATCAAACATTAAGAAAATCCAGGAATATTATCAAACCATTACACGCTCGGCTGGGAAGCTGGCTGCGTGTTGACGCGCTTGGCTTATCGGCCAGCTACCCGACCTGCGTCCTCCACCACCACGAGTCTCTCTCTCCATCTTCCCCACTCTTTCATCTCCCACAGAACCATCTCCCTACAACCAGAGAGATGTTGGTTTATGACCAACACCATTAATGGTATATCATTCGTAAATGACCACAGCCTGAGCGAACGAGACTCAGTTCCTCGTCATCTTCCTAAAGTTTGTTTTCTGATGTGCAAGAACAGTTGATCTTTTCCTTAGCAGATGAAATTCCTGAGCTCTGACGCGTAAAAAAAAAAATTCATTAAATGTCGGTGATATTTTCAGCACTGCTCTGTAGCACCTGTTAAGACATCATACAGTCGCTTCGTGACAATAAATGGCGAAATGACATTCTGTCGTGTCGTCATGCCCGTAATTCTACTGAAAAAAAAAAGTTTGAAAAACTGAATCATCATCAAACTATGTAAAGTGTCCGAACATGACGTCATGCACAGATGAGCGTATAAAGTGAAGAAATGGAAGCAGATCTTGCAGGGAATAAACAGACGAAATGTTTGCTTGAAAAGCTGAAAATGTCGTCCAATTCTTGGAGTTTGGTCCAGTGTGAAGATACGATACCCACAGAGGCGAACGAACAACAACAGGAAGAGAGATATCTGCTTCACTCGCGCGTGATGCTGAAATTACTGGGATTTCAATGATTTGCAGTTGTGTCTTGTTTCCTCCTCTTTACAGAGGCGAACCTTGGCTCCAATAATAACAGTAATGTACTGTAAATCACACCGACGTCCCAAGGAAAATGTGCTGCGCTCTGAATGTGGTCCGCCACAGGAACTTCCAGATCTTATTCGAGGTTATATATATATATATATATATATTTTTCCCCCAAAGGAAGGAACAGGTGAGGATATTCCCTCAAAGCCCAGCCCTCTGTTCTTAACGCTACCTCGCTAATGTGGGAAATGGCGAATAGTATGAAAGAAAAAAAATATATAATATATATATATATATATATATATATATATATATATATATATATATATATATATATATATATATAATGTAGTAGTGGTCTTAAGCGGTTCAGTGACAGCAACGAGCCCACTTATACCACAATGATTCAAGTGACGTCAGCACCGGCCAGCTGACCTCACGGGTGACGTCAGCACCAGTCAGGTATGGCTTGGGTTGGGAGGACTGGCCCTACATTTGGGCTCTCCCCGTGACAACAGCTTCAAGGACAGCCTGGAGGCTATGGTTACCACCAGTGGCCCCCCCCCACCATCGGCCTGCCTACTGACACGTTAACATTCACGGCTATGAGTGGATGCCTGTCTCCCGAACCGTAACAAAGGAACAGAAATGGCTCAGAGCAGCGTGGAAATGCACCCGAGGAACAATACAAAGAACAGACAATGTGTACACTCGACGTTGACCTGAGCAAGGGGATACTTGGCTAAATCACAAGAAATCAAAGATTCCTCTCGGAAATATCCCATTCATAAGTATCCTAGCACCCACGCAGACGGTAACAAAAATGGCATGGCTTCTCAAGACCACATCTTCTCTCTTGTCCTCCTCAAGACCACATCTCTCTTGTCTTCCTCAAGACCACATCTTCTCTCTTGTCCTCCTCAAGACCACATCTTCTCTCTTGTCTTCCTCAAGACCACATCTTCTCTCTTGTCTTCCTCAAGACCACATCTCTCTTGTCTTCCTCAAGACCACATCTTCTCTCTTGTCCTCCTCAAGACCACATCTTCTCTCTTGTCTTCCTCAAGACCACATCTCTCTTGTCTTCCTCAAGACCACATCTTCTCTCTTGTCCTCCTCAAGACCACATCTTCTCTCTTGTCTTCCTCAAGACCACATCATCTCTCTTGTCTTCCTCAAGACCACATCTTCTCTCTTGTCCTCCTCAAGACCACATCTTCTCTCTTGTCCTCCTCAAGACCACATCTTCTCTCTTGTCCTCCTCAAGACCACATCATCTCTCTTGTCTTCCTCAAGACCACATCTTCTCTCTTGTCTTCCTCAAGACCACATCTTCTCTCTTGTCTTCCTCAAGACCACATCTTCTCTCTTGTCTTCCTCAAGACCACATCTTCTCTCTTGTCCTCCTCAAGACCACATCTTCTCTCTTGTCCTCCTCAAGACCACATCATCTCTCTTGTCTTCCTCAAGACCACATCTTCTCTCTTGTCTTCCTCAAGACCACATCTTGTCTCTTGTCTTCCTCAAGACCACATCTTCTCTCTTGTCTTCCTCAAGACCACATCTTCTCTCTTGTCTTCCTCAAGACCACATCTTCTCTCTTGTCTTCCTCAAGACCACATCTTCTCTCTTGTCCTCCTCAAGACCACATCTTCTCTCTTGTCTTCCTCAAGACCACATCTTCTCTCTTGTCTTCCTCAAGACCACATCTTCTCTCTTGTCCTCCTCAAGACCACATCTTCTCTCTTGTCCTCCTCAAGACCACATCTTCTCTCTTGTCTTCCTCAAGACCACATCTTCTCTCTTGTCCTCCTCAAGACCACATCTTCTCTCTTGTCTTCCTCAAGACCACATCTTCTCTCTTGTCTTCCTCAAGACCACATCATCTCTCTTGTCTTCCTCAAGACCACATCTTCTCTCTTGTCTTCCTCAAGACCACATCTTCTCTCTTGTCCTCCTCAAGACCACATCTTCTCTCTTGTCCTCCTCAAGACCACATCTTCTCTCTTGTCCTCCTCAAGACCACATTTCTCTCTTGTCCTCAAGACCACATCTTCTCTCTTGTCCTCCTCAAGACCACATTTCTCTCTTGTCCTCAAGACCATATTTCAGGGTCGGTGGGGCCTCGGTCGTTGTGCTGCGCGGACCTTCCTCCTCCAGGGTTCCGGCTAAATCGCACGGTCAGGGTGGGCGGGACCCACAGCCTTTAGAAAGTGCAAACACTCGGGTATACGAATCCTGAATTTACACCCTACCGTCCATGTCAGTTGGGCTTTCTTTGCCATTATCACCTGAATGTAAGCTATGCCGTAAGCTTAATTCTCAAAGCTCAACGGCTCACGTCTGATATTTCATTCAAGACTGTTCCCGTCCGACTGTCTATCCAAATTTGACAGTCTTCGCCTAGACTGCCAACGTGGGACTAAGCCTGATGAAATCCAGTGTGTAAGGTTCACGTCTATGTCTGGTCAAGGGCTGAGGCTTGTCTTCATGTCAGATTGTTCATGCAGGAATGCTCAGGCCAGAATCCTCACACTTACCCAGTCAGACGAGTCTCCAGCTTCCGGTTCCCAGCGTTTGCTTTCACAACTCAATAAGTTTTTTCGCCGATATTTTTCTTATCTAGTACAAAGGCTCTTTCGAGCAGGCTTTCAGAGGAGGCAAAGAGTGCGCCCGTTCCCTCAAGAGGGGGCACGGAGTGAACCCGTCCTCTCTGTACATAGGTGGCGCCTCTGTTCAAAAGGCTCAGCGTGAGGTAGGTAAACAATGGGAGCGTGAGTATCTGCCAGAGGTGTTGTATGGGGTTGACCCGAGTCCTATTGAAATGTGCAAGAGCAGGTAACTTAACCCACCATGACTCACGACCTAATGGGTACTTGTTATATCGCCCCGATTGGTTCCTGTTACAACCCACCACAACCCACGCTGTGTGTGTACCTGTTACAATCACAACCCACGTTCTGATGCATGTCTACCGTTTCTTCATTCTCTGGTTTTCCTTACCTTACCTAAGGTTTACCCGTAACCTTGAATCCAAGAGAAACAGTCCTATGAGGATTTTATTTCTTACGATGATCCGTACATTCTAAAACTTGCGGCACTTTGTGCGAGATCTTAGACTTGCATAAGCCATATTAGTGTTCGAATCATTTTTGTTTAACCAGGAGCGTAAGATCTCACAACACTACCAAACCTTAAACTCGAGAGAGAAATTTGAATTCATCAGGCTAAAGACACGACCCGCAGTGAAGAATGAATTTAGAATACATTTTGGCGATATCTACAGGGCAGTACAGGAACAGCTCATTTGAAAACACGAAAAAAATCTAACGATACAGCGCTTTCAAGACATAATATCTGATCGTGATAAACGTTCCCCCAGCTTCGGTAACTGATGAACGGGGAGAATTCTTGGCAACGCGATTCAAGTGCAGGGTGTTATGTAGGGAAGATATAGGAACAGAGGTGGAGGAAGAAATACTTGGGAGTGGTACAACTGACTCGCACACAAAAGATAGATGGGGCTGGCTGTACAGAAAACACAAAGGACATGTCGACCGTGAGTTACCTAGCACAAGTTTTGATTGCGATACAGGAGCCTGGTTCAGGGAGTGTTACAGGCAACAGATACAGCCTGTGATTCACGAGAAACATACAGGGTGTAAGACAGAAACTGATACAAACTGATACAAAAGACAGATACAAGAGACAATTAAATGGACAGATGTAAAGGTGCCAAAGACGGAAAAGTATTGAACGCCGATTTTTTTCCCTCCCGTGATTTGAACCTTACCGTCAACTGCTTATATATATATATATATATATATATATATATATATATATATATATATATATATATATATATATATTCCTATGAGTCCACGGGGAAAATTAAACACAAGTTACCAAGTGCACTTTCGTGTAAAAATCACATCATCAGGGGAGACACAAGAGAGAAACAAAAGTCAGTTGATATACATCGAAGAGACGAAGCTAGGACGCCATTTGGTAAATGGTATAATATATATATATATATATATATATATATATATATATATATATATATATATATATATATACAAAACTACAAGATCGTAACACCTGGGCCACCTCTCCCTGTCTGTCTGTTATTCATTCTTTACAATTTCTCAAAAAGTGAATGGATGAATCACACTGCATCTTACTCACAATAATTCACACCACTGCTATAAGTCAAGTCAGTCCATCATTCGTCTTTACGTGAATGATAAACTCATCCTTTCGTGAAATATTTTTGATGAATAGAGGAATTACGACGTGAGACACGATTGCAAACCCAACTCCGTGATGACTTAAGGAAGCTCAAAACATGACCCAAAACTGAGGTTCGAAAGATCTTGAAGAATTTACCTTTTCTCTCTTTGTTATTCAGCAAGATTCAGTTTCTCTACTGACGTGATACAAGGACCCTTCAAGTAAATGCATGGTATATGGAGTCTTCAGATAAACACGTGGTACAAGGGGCTTTTAGTTAGTCACTTATCCAGACTCCCATATGAGGAAGGTTCACGGTGAATACTACAAGAGAGAAACCAGAGACAGAGGTAAAGAGATGACTAAAGTGAATATGATTTACTCGACGCCGTGTGACGGATACGAGAGAACAGTAATGGTCACAGTTGTCGTGGCAACTCGACGTGTGTGTGCATTATGTAAGCACTTCAATGTCATAGTCTTGGCTTGGCTGGAGTTCCACAACGACCAGTGTCAGCGTCGGAGCTCTCGTGTAGTTAGTGTGGGTAGTCGTGCGCGATGAAGAGGAGCGGGGAACGGTGTTAGACCGAGGGGAACAGGAAGGAACAGATCGAAGGGAAGGTATAGACGGAAGGGAGAAGGGGACATAAACGACAAGGGATCATGAGGATGGACTTTACTTCCTGGAAGAACGATGGACGAGTTAAAGCCTCTGGCCGTGTCTCGCCCTAAAGAAGGTGATGTACTGGCGTCGGAGGCTCCCTATTGCTTTGACGGGAGTTCTAGCAAAGAGTGACGTCCTCCACGGTCACCGTGTGGCCACTCACCCCACTGGTCGGGCAGCCTTTTCTCTTTGTTACTGTTCATCCTACACAGTCCAGCCAGCGGTGGTGACATCATGTGTAAAGCGGAACCCTACTTGGAGGAGAGGGAAGTGTTACGAGAGGAAGGGAAAGAAGGAGGGCGTGAGGGAAATGAAAGAAGTAATGAGCGAAGGAAGGGAAAGAGTGATTGGAGAGCGTGGGAATTGAGCGTTAATGTATCCCAAAGAATACGTAAGCCATAGAGACGTGAATACAGTTCACATTCTCACGTTTTCCTTCCGGTCGTGACACTTCTGGTGCCTGATAGGCAAAGACAAGATGCCCCTCATTTCTAAATTTCCGCGTTTGTATCCTGTCGAAGGTGGACTTCGCTGGACGGGTGTTGAGAGGCAGGTTAAAGTCGGGGAGGAACTGGATGGGAAATATAAACAAATATGTGAAGGGGAGAGAGACGCAGTACGTCCAAAGTATTGAAAACCCGGGGTGAAGTTCTGCGTGCGAAGTTCACACTGTGATGCCTAACGCGAGGTAGTTCACAAGATGACGCGGTTCTTGACCTAATTCATCAGTACAAAACGGTGGTTAATGAGATGATCTGCTGTTGCTATCGTAGCCATTATCTTTTTATGTCGGGTGCTAACTCTTAAAATCATATACGAACTTCTCTCTATTCTTTTTTAGTCTTGAAGTATTCATCAAAAGTTTAAATTTACAAAAACTGTCAATGATCACCAATAATACGAAGAGAGGTCAATAAAAGTAAAACTACTTGTGGAATCTTTAGCTCATCAGTAAGAAATAAAGTTAACTGAAGTCCCAGAGAAATATTCTCGTCTACCCAGCAGAGCCCCTACATTGTTTCCATTCGACCGTTACCCAGGATGAACGCCAGCAACACGGAAAAAAACATCTACTCGACTCCCATCCTCGAACAAAGGTCCAGGAAATGCACAACGCGCCATTACAACGCACGCTATCATTTACTTATGCAAGACAATCACGATGAAACGCATTTGTCTTGAAATTACATAAAGATATATCATTTGCCTCTGATAATAACTGAGAATTCCAAGCAAAATATTCTGAATCATATACGATGGAAAACTATTAAGAGCTAACAGTCATGACTATAGAGTACAGTATCAGTTGACTAATGCAATGCAGTCAACACTAAAATGAGGTAAACTCAGCGAGCAACAACTGTCACAAAATATACACCTCTGGTGGAATACCACGGCTCGCAGCAGTGGCAGTCTGGCACAAACTGTTTGCGTACATATACTTCACAGTTCAACAGTGAATGACCGAGACGCAGCGCTCGTACCCTGCCACAGGGGGAGGGTCATGGTGGTGTTCGTACCCTGCCACCGGAGACGGCCACGGGGGGTAACACAGTGTGGTCGAGGGCGGAGAGAAAGCTGGATACGCGTTTGTGTTTGTGTGACGTCCACGCCGGTCGACGAGAGCTTATTATATGGCGAGTGAGCGGGCTAATGTTTTGTGTGCGATTACTGTCTGTAAGTTACGGAGAGAGAGTTTGGCCCCGTCTCTTGACCTTGAATATATGCACAGTGATGCTGTAAAGTCGGGCGCCGCATACCCACAACCACAGCTTATGGTTCCACCTATTGTCGAGAAACCAAACCAAAGTTCACCAGGACCAGGGTTCCGTATAACCTAGCGGTCATCAAGTGCAATGATTAAATACGTTACATGAAAAACACAAAACTTAATGTGTAATAATTAGTTTATAGGTTTCCGATAAGCAACAGGAGTGGATATACAAGCATGCATAACAGTGGTATTGTAGTATATAATAACACTAGTGCTGTGACAACTTTACTTCCGAGGATACAAATGACATTTTAGTTGTTGAAGGGAAAAAAAAAATCCAAGCGTATAAAACTTTAACCAAAATGACAGTATTGCTTTCCCGTATCAGTCGACGGTGGAGGAAGTAATTTGTCATCGTATGCGAGTAAGACGAAGAAAACCTTGGCCGATCGTTACTGAGGATGTGCATAGAAGAGCAAATATTGGTACGCAGATCTCTAAGCCAATGGAAAATACTACTGATCAAATGAATTAAGCGATAAAGGATCACACGATTATAATAGATGATGCGAGACCCATGGGTCCAATTAGTTCTGGCCTAGTCTAAAAAGTGAATGAAGTGGAATATCACTCTTTTAATGAGGTATGATAAGTGTAATAAGACGTCAAGGAAATGATACAGGATGAACATTTAGAGAAATGTTATGGTATACACATGAGCTGCGCTTCTAAAGGTCAACTCGCACCTATCAGTGACGTGTTAGTACCGCGTACGTTCAGGTCATCAGAATCTGGCTGACGTAATATTACATGACCGTCGGCGGCGCAGTACCGTACTGATCCCTCAGTGTTGGTGGCGATATTTTTGGTGTTTCACGGAGGGCGGACGAGTGTTGTAGTGTGGATCTTCATGATATCTTTAAGCTTACCTACTAGAAATGCTTGACCAAGTATTCACAATGTCTTGTTTGGATATGAATGAATAAATTACCACAAATGCTCGTAATATTCGACTTACCTCAAACAAACCGCTAACAGTTCCCTCGGTGTAACAGCCTTTCACCAGCGGGGGCCTTGTTTTAAATGACCCATTTTACTGAGCAATATGTTAAAACAATTTTCAGATATTCTGAATCCATTAATTCCTTATACAAGGTAGCAAACTCTCCTTCACTTTCTCTTTTCTTTCCAGCCTCATCTAATGCCACTTCCTTGTCTTCCCCTGATGCTCCTCATCTTCCTCTTCATCCAGAATTATGGCAATCATTGTCAATTCCATGTCTGTAAACTTTGCCATCTCGAAAATCACCGACTTCAAATGGTACGGATGTGTGTGTGCAGAGGCATCAATGACGCGTCACGGATTTCACCAACACTGAACTAACACGGCACTGACACGTCACTGATATCTGTGAATTAACCTTTCTACTCCCACAACCTCGGCCAGGTTCAATGCCCTTGGGAGGACACTGTGCGGCTGCTGTGTTGGTGTGGACGCTGTTCGGTTTCGGAGCTGTAGGCTATGTGTTGTGGCAGCTGGACCACAAATGTGGCGTGTGTGCTGCTCACACACCCATCACGACTTCCCTCACTAAGGTTAAGGTGGGGAACAGTGGCCTTGTGTTAAGCAGCCTTGTATCACCACCTGACAAAAATAATAAATTTACTAAGATTTATCTGACTATGTGAATCTAGAGTCAGGCAGGCAACATCGGGCCAGAGTTCTGTACCGAAAATAAAAGAATTACGGGAGGTCAACGATCGTTAACGGTCGTTATATGGATAGTTTCTTGGTTAGCGCTGAGGTTTATCAAGGAAATAAACGTAACAGTAGCGGTAATTATTGCTAAGCTCATTTTCTATCAATACAAATGTTATGGTACATTTACTTACCAACTCCTATTGCTTGATGAATACCAGTGAAACATTTCTTACAGGTTAATCCTCATGTTTTAATATACTTTGAACATTACCAAACTATCTTAACGTCATACCTTCTACAACATGGGATGTCAAATTCTATACATTGATCCTATTTTAAACGTTTACAGTTCAATTAAATCACAGCTGATTCTGGCGACAGTAATTCCTTGGTTATGATGGTACATTGCTTCGTCGTCTTGCCACTATAGGAATGCACAATGTGACTGTATCTTGTCTTTACTCCTATGTGGAACAGTATACACACACACGCACAACCCACCCGTGCGTGAGCGCGCGTGTGCGAGTGTGTGTGTGGTGACTGCCCTAACCATCCTTGAAAACACAACTTTTAACCAAGACAGTCGGAACAGAATTCCTCTCGTCCACAATATTCACCAGATTACAACATTTGGACCGAAACCTCTCCCCTTCATTGTACCACACCAAGAACCCTCATTGAATATTGCTAATCTCGGAACTGAGAGAGAAACCCGTGACTGAGCATAGAATATGCATGGAGCGAGATGATGGTGGCTCAGATCCAATGTCATTTCCTGTTCTCCTCTTGTATATGATCAGTACCTGTACACTACTATTAAAGTTGCTGTCCCGTTAAGGAAAAAAAATCTACGCACTCCAAGAGCATCCTGAGACTGGCATCGACTTTCCCTTTGCCGCCCCCCAACAAAAATCGCTGAAGTCTTATACAGTGTTGGTGCTTCAGGGAAGGAGAGAGAGACGGAAGCCACATTGATGATCAGTTCCTCCACCATACATTCTGTCACTGATTATTCTCTTCAAAACTTCAGGTCTTCATATCCAGTTCTATATTTTTCTTCCATAAATTCATTGGCGCAGCTCGCCTCCATAGCAACACTGATCATAAAATTCGTTCCCTTTTCATTTTTGTTGGAGGACATCATGCTCGCTTAAAATAGGGAAGTCATAGACTAATACGAAGCATTATTGTACACAGACTGGTAAATCTTGTTGCAGGTCAAACATAATACCGTGAGGCTGATTTTCTGTCAAATTCAGTTTACAGTGAGAGTTTCCCCGTCAATAACATACAAAATTCTATTTATAAACTGGTCATGTGTTGCCATATTTAGATCTAACCCGTATTCGGCCCGACCAGAAGTGACTTCACTAAGATTTTTTTTCGTGATGAAATCGTCGAGTGACATAAGATTCAAAAGAATAAGTAGACCCAAGCTACACTAGAGGGCGAACTAATACGAAAGAATAATTTATGAGGTCTATCAACACCGAAATATGATCCACAATCTATTTCACATGCAAAACATTTTATATGATTCATACACAAAAGTGATGATAATGAAACGTATTCATTAGCTGTACCAATAACATGTCACTATTTCACGTTCCAACACTGCCTATGTACTAAATCACCGTTAAAACTAATCTTTTTTCCACTTAACCTATGACAAGCTACAGACTTTAATAGAAAAATCACCCCTGGGAAATTCCAATAACAAGCTCATGGTTACGCATTCCAAGGCATAGCTTTCGTAAATCTGATTCGTCACCACAGTCGCCGTAAGGAAAATCTGAGCGCGAGGTCCAACTCTTCACGCCACTTAGCTCACCTGATCGGCAGGTTGCCCAAAGCACCTGACCGGCAGGTTACTCAGATGAACTTGATCTGCAGCTGGTTAGCAAAGTGATGTTGAAAGTTTCCTTTACTGGTTACATAAGAGTAGTGACACCATAAGGAGAGGTCGGGAGCTTCGTTAAAATGATAGATTGTCATATAGACAGCGTCAAGTATTAGTTACTTAAGCTTAATCATAAGAAAAAGTGACCTAACTGTGAAATACAAAGCAGTTCTAACAAGACACTGGTAATACATGTCTCTCTGTACTTGAAGTGCTAATACCCCACAGTGAATCTTTGCCGGTGACATTACTGAAAGGGACAAGTATAGCACAAGAGGTGACCCATATCTTTGCTGCGATGATGGGAGAACCTACTCTAGCAGCGATCTTCCCACACATCGCCACACACCAGCCTGCAGGACGAACCAGTGAAACAAATGCCCTGGAGGCAGTCGGGCTCACCACCCGTTACATGTCACACAAAATGCCTACAATCCTCACGAGGTTCTATCAACGTCACCTCCCCAACCTCAAATTGACTCACTCATACATGAGACGAATGATAGCTCAGCAATATCGTTGGCTCCTCGGTAAGTTACGGCGCTCGTATTTTTCCAGTGTTGGAAGCAGATCAGGTGGCAAGGGCTATTCCCTTCATGATCTGAAGTCATTCGTGGCTTCAGGAGTTTTTCCTATCAGTGAAGTGTCGGGAGATTGTCTCGTAAGTGGATATCGCTCTTGATCAATGATTCGTCATCAGATCCAACTGAATTTCCGTGCATGAGACAGATTGGGAACGCACAAACAACTAAGGAACAAATTTAGTGGGCGAGTATCTCGCTGTAGTTCAGACCACTACAGATAAGTACGGACAGCGAATGACAGAAAATTATAATGCTGACAAGATCATAAGCTTCTGGTTATATAAACTCTGACATTTCTTTTCTCTATATGACAAGAAAACAGGTTTCGAGTGAAGCCTCCAGGCCACGTCCTGCTCCTGCTAATGCTCCGTCCAAACTCCGGATTGTTCCCGCGGTCCTAAAATGCAGCCAATAATAATATTCATAACGACGGCGAATTTTTCGCCAACTTGACCTTCACGCGACCGAGGTGTCGAACCGAGTAAGGCCAGCGCTTGAGCCCTCATCAACACTCAGTCGTCCCATGACCTCAACACTGGAGCTTTTGTTCTCCAGAGCCAAAGCACAACGAACGTAAGCGATGTTCTACTTTACGAACAAATAATGATCCATCAATCTGGTAACTTCGTGACCTTGGACAGCCTACGGAGTCTCAATCTGCTGACATCATGGACTTGTAAATGACAATGTCTAAAAGGAAAATGACGAGCAGGAATGGACCAGTCAACACTTTCCTGAGCACCAGGTCGCTGGCGTTCTATAACACTGGATGTATCGTCAGGTTGATGGTAGATGTACCAACATCTAAGTGTCTTATTGAGTGAGCAAACTTGTTGCCGTGAATACAGTGAGTCAGCAGTGTGCGTGGATGTAGTATGGCAGCTCAATAAACACATCGAGAGTGGATGTTGATGGAGTATAACAATCAATGCTCTAGTGGGTGTGGATGATGCGTATCAACCACTCACTCTTCTATGCAGAATCACGGTAGTGAGGGGTAGACAGGCATAGTAACCTGGTGGGTTTAGGTGTACAGACTTGGTAGTTTGCTTCGACAGCGTTGACGACTGTAGTAGGTTTAGGTGTAGAAACTCGGCGGTGAAGGTCGAGAGGGCGTTGTATACTAGTAATGATCAGTAATGCCACTTGATGGTGGGCGAAGACGGAATGAATGGCGGACACTGACATAGCTGTAACAGCAATGTAGCTCCGCACACCATGCCTGTGGGGAAGGATCACTGGGTGCGGGAGTACACCGACCTCGGAAAATACGGGCGTTATTGCGATAGGACGTGGACTTTTAGGCGACTTGAGCGTCGCTCTGTGCCTTAACCACCTCCATCTGTATCTGTCGTCCGTTCTCTCTCTCAAGTGTGGCTATGATGAGCTGATAACATGCACACACCTTCTCTTATCTATAAGCATCCAAGCACATGGCGTGATAAAAATTTGTTTCTCACTTATCCACTAAAGTTACAAGAATATATGCCACAGAGTCTGGCGTTTGTTGTCTGAAAGTATAGCGAGCCTCCGTCTGCATGTCCATCTGTTCCCCCGCATCGTCATACAGGATGTCGTGCGGGTGTCCTGCCTGCTTCGACGCTGTAGCGGTGTATTAGACGATGTCAGGTGTGGAATGATCAGAACTAACCTGAGGCACAAACGAGCGGTCTGAACTATTCTGGCGCATGAGCGAACCGTCCAGGAATTACCGCTAGGGAAGGAGTGGTCTAAACTAATCTAGCGAACATTAAGAAATGGTCTGAAGTATTCTGGGGCACAAAAAACTGTTCTGAACTACCCCGGGAACACACACACACAACAGAAAAAAGGTCTGAACGAGGAGAAAAATGGGTAGCCGTAACTACTACGCGTGGATGAGTGTTCATGAAGGACTTTGGTGCACAAAGGAGTGGTCCAAGCGGTGCCGAAAGGAGCGGTGTGAACGACAACGGCGCACAACCGAGCGATCTGAACGATTTTGGCGTGGAGAGGATCGGCAAGAATGATTATGACGCACATGAGAGATGAGTGAACAACTCTGACGTACAATGCTGTCACCCTAACAACTTGTGAAATGGCTTCGTTAAGACTATAACCACACAAATACTGGCTGAGAGCCTCATCATCGTAGCTGAAGTAGGGATAATGACACTGAATATTGCTGATAATGAGGGACACTTATGATGCTTACAAGTTATGCTTGCCTGCCTGTTTTATACTGTCCGTTCCCAGGGGATGTCACCGAAGAAATGACAGGATACACGGCTTACCAACCCTCATGACTTAAGTACAGAATACCATGTTTCTCCCACTATATATTATATATATATATATATATATATATATATATATATATATATATATATATATATATATATATATATGCAGGTAAAACCAAAAGGAAACGGAAAATACATACATAGACAATCCCCAATACATAATATCCAAGCCAGCACTGACCCTGGCTGGCAAATAAATTAAGAGACAAGTGAAGGGATTAAGGCAGCACAGGTGACCCTAGACGACCTCACCTCTCAACTTACAGACTCGGGTTAACCTGTGCTCTGGCAAACATGTTTTTTCTTTTTTTTTTTTACCTATAAAGTTATGTTAATGATACGAACCGACATTTCGATTAATCATATCTCTACTGTTTGATGACAGACGATTTAGCAATATTTCTGTCCATGAACGATTTCCTGTATGTGATAGCACTACTCCAGTCACTTTCAGGTGGTCGAACAGTGCATTGACTTTATGGCCATACCCTGATACCATGAACCTGGCCCATTCCATCAATGCAAGTGAACACTGTGGCGCAGATGAATACTAATGGAGATGAACAGTGTTGAGTAAGTGAAAACTGTGGTGCAGGTGAACAATGTGGTGCAGTTGAACATTGTGGTGCAGGTGAACACTGTGAGACAGGTGAACACTGTGGTGCAGGTGAACATTGTGGTGGAGGTGAACATTGTGGTGGAAGTGAACATTGTGGTGGAGGTGAACATTGTGGGGCAGGTGAACATTGTGGTGGAGGTGAACACTGTGGTGAAGATTGTGGTGAAGGTGAAGATTGTGGTGGAGGTGAACACTGTGGTGAAGATTGTGGTGAAGGTGAAGATTGTGGTGGAGGTGAACAGTGTGGTGAAGGTGAAGATTGTGGTGAAGGTGAAGATTGTGGTGAAGGTGAAGATTGTGGTGAAGGTGAAGATTGTGGTGGAGGTGAAGATTGTGGTGGAGGTGAACATTGTGGTGGAGGTGAAGACTGTGGTGAAGGTGAAGACTGTGGTGGAGGTGAAGATTGTGGTGCAGGTGAACATAGTAGAGCAGGTGGACAGTGTGGTGCAGGTAAACACCGTCCCGTCAGCACGTCTTGCCAAAGCAGTCACATCAGTCTGTTGGGTTTGAGGTTTGCCAGGACAGTGACCCCCTCTGCATGAATCATACCACACACAAACATACGTGGACATTTTTTCCTCCTCTCTCTCTCTCTCTCTCTCTCTCTCTCTCTCTCTCTCTCTCTCTCTCTCTCTCTCTCTCTCTGAGTCGTTCATCTATCTCTGCTTTTCCTTATTCTTGTCTTTCAGCATTTAGCCCCGTATCTCCGTCTGTTCGTCTATCTAACTATCTCTTTCTCTCTATCTCTCGTTCTGTTTGTCTATCTGTTTATGTCTCTCTCAGCCTCTACATCTCACCTTTCCCCTCTCTGTCTGTCTATCATCCTACAGAGACGCTCAAGTTCTACTAAAGACCGTCTTCCAGATTCCAGGACGTACCAGGACTGTCCATGACAGCCTTGCTCTTCGATGGACATTAGTTCTCACTAGTCTGGAGCTTTATAGTCGTCTATTTGAGAAACACGAGGGCATGCCAACGTGTGAATACAAGCGGGTATCTGATAACACTTTTATTGCAGGTCTGTGTCTGTGGTGTAAGACAAAAGCAGTCGTTACTTAGTCTTGTATAAACACATGGAGCCAAACGTAAGCACTGGTAGCTGATATACTGTCTACGTTAACTGCCCTTCGGGACAACTTGAAGAGTACAGTTTTCAAATTTGACTTGACTTCCAAAACGCTTGAGATGACGACGATGTTCATATAACGACACATGCGTGGAATCCCGGCATCATCTAAAGCCAAGCTCAGTATTAATCAACAGTTAAATGTTCATTTCACTCATTGTTAATTCGGCCTCGCATTCATGTCTCTCTCTATACAGACGTTTAGGGGATTTCGGACGACTTCACTCAAGAAGCGATAGTGATGATCAGGGGAGTAAACAGGAAATAAGTTCATATAATTTAGTGGAAAATGAAAGACCACTTTGAAGATAAATGCATATAAAAAAAAAAAAACATACACGAGTGTAAGACTTCCTCGTCACATTAAAAAATAAGCTACAAAACACACACACACACACACACACACACACACACACACACACACACACACACACAGAGCAAGAGGTGGGTTAGGGTACAACCCGAGCGGACGTGACCAACCATCACTTACAGAGGTGCAGGAACCATGCTATAACCAGAGCCTGCTGACGTATGCCCCAGCAACTTTACTCACCCACACGCCGGCACAACACAGTAATGTTAACGTAGTGATCTTAAACCCAATATCAAAATATAATATGGACAGGGAAAAATCAAAGTGCACTTCAAGATCTTTCAAGCTCGAATTATTGATCTACATGTGATGATTAAGCGATTTATTTTCAATATACTCAAAGCTCCCGTGAGGATGTATACAGACGATGTTACTGGAAGGGGCTCTCATAATATGGGTCACTACATTCTCCTTTTGGATTCATACATGTATCATTTCTTTAATTACTGTAAGATGGTGGGGGTCGAAAAGACCTAAAGCAGTATCAAAAATAAATTATCATTCAAAGGTTACAGTCCAAGGTCCTTAACAAGAATAGAGTAACTTTTTCAAAAACTACACTAACAGATAGACAGACAGACAGACAGGTCCTTGATTCGATAATTGAGAATAAATTTCTGGTTTCCTATATCATACAACTTATCATCTTTTGTTTCTGGAAGTGGAACATTCAATGTTGAGCAGACGAGAGAGAGAGAGAGAGAGAGAGAGAGAGAGAGAGAGAGAGAGAGAGAGAGAGAGAGAGAGAGAGAGAGAGATAACAGTATAAATTTGTATTTTCATCCTGACCTCTGCTTTTATTGTCCCTAAGCATGCGTGCTTGAAGTCTAGTACGTCATGCATAACGGTGTCTCTCACATGCATGGCCAGGACATGCGCTTTCATGCTAGTACCTTCACACAAACTAATGCATGCAGAATCACTTATCCATACCACACACCTGCTTGAATAAATGCACTCTTATGTACACACATTTGAATGCAAGCGCACGAAACCTGTAAACATAATTATGCTCACTTGAAAACCACATGAATGAGCACAAACACACATGATGAAGTAAACACACACACACACACACACACACACACACACACACACACACACACACACACACACACACACACACAACATATCTTCCAGCTCATCAATTAAATGACAGGTAGGACTCGTACTTAGCTGATTCATGCGAGTCAGACGACCTCAATTCTTATGACACAGATTCCACCCACGGGCCGGGGTCCTGATCATGGCCAGGCCTGGAAGAGAAATACAGAAGGTAATTCATGTGGAAATGAAAAAAAAATATGAAGAGGACAAAAAACGGAAAGATGATGTGTAAGGCATGTGTAAGGAAAAGATATCGTCTAGCTCGGCGGCTTAGTATTAAATGAGACATAAAACAAGACATGCAATCCTCACATGGAGGGCACGACCAGTGAAATAAATCTGTTTGGTGAATAAACATGCAATCAACGAGTGTTCAACAATGATATACGCAGCAGTGGCTCTCCCGGACCGGAAACTAACGCGTGTTTGTGGAGGGCATCGTTTAGCATTTGCAAAGTAATGAGTGTAGATGACTGCTGGCTACACATCATAGCATGGATTGGTGTGATTCATACTTTCATCAATATATGTAAGGAAGGCTGGGACTATAAGCATCTAAAGAATAAGCAGGCGATGTTACATGCCTTCCTGTAACTCCGCCACACACACACACACACACACACACACACACCTTCACATCTCGCTTTCGTGACGCAGTCCACATAATTTCTCTCACACTGTCATGGACTATTCACTTGCCAATGCCTTTCGTCTATAACGTCGCATTCCTCGTACATTTTGTATCACTTCCACTATTTCATTCCTTCTGTACTTATTTTTGTCTCACCTCTCTTCTGATTTATTTCTTTGTCCTCTTCTCCTTTTGTTAATACAAACTTCTACAGTGGAGTCCACATATGGCCAAATATATATATATATAAATATATATATATATATATATATATATATATATATATATATATATATATATATATATATATATATATATATATAGTATGAAAAAAAAAATATATATATATATATATATATATATATATATATATATATATATATATATATACGCACGAGGACTAATCTTAAAGAGAAAAATGTGCATTGAGTTAAAGTCAATTCTTAAAGCTTCATATGAATCAAGTACTGACGGAGGATGAAAGGTGAAGATGACTTGAAAAAACCCGACTGGATCCCCGACACGGGCGACGAGTGAATCACGGGTGAGTGTCCAACCAGCCAGGAGCTTTGTCCTGGCTAATGCTGGAGAAGAGAGGGGAAAGTACTCCTGAAACAGAATATCATTGAAGCTACGAGAGGATGAGGCTGTGTGAGCATTTACCTCAACCTGGGATGAGTGAGAGAGAGAGAGAGAGAGAGAGAGAGAGAGAGAGAGAGAGAGAGAGAGAGAGAGAGAGAGAGAGAGAGAGAGAGAAAGAGAGAGAAACAGAGAGAGAGGAGGGTGCGTTGTTCCAATATCCGTGTGAACCTCAGGGAATGACGTATGAATGGTCTGACTACGAACTCAAAATACCTTCGTTTTCCTGTTCATCAAACTGGCAGTTTTGAATTATACATAGCTTTAGTCTTTATTGTACTTGTTTGGCGAAAAGAAATCACTGTCTTAACGTGTCTTGCCCTTGTGCCGATCTTTTATTCCGAAGGTTTAACCACCGGTTTTTGAGGCTGAACAGAAAACTGGATCACTTGTGTGATTGTGGTGCGTGGAAGAGGGAGTTACTGCCGCCACGACCAGCATTACAAGGGTTTATGTCCTGTAATGAGTAGGAACGAGGTTGGCTGGACTGTCCCATGCGCTGGTGACGAGAAGGGAATACTGTTATTTTCCATTTGAATGGCGAGATTTATGAGGTCAGAAGTGAAATGCTGGACGACAGCTCCACGTCAGATGAATGTGGCCATAAAACTGGGTAAGAAGCACATGCGAGGCCAGGAGCGGGGTCGCTGCTGTTCCTAGGGAGACAATGCTTCCCAGCACAGAGGTGTTCAAGGCCAGTAACAGTCATGGTACCATTCCTGGAGGAGGTATACATTCTTCTGGACGATCTCCAAGGCCACTACAAAACAGTTATGGTACCATTTCATGGAAAGGTTTACCCTCTGATCATGTCGCTACACCCACCGTAGCCACCCACATGACAGGCACAACAATACTCAGCTAAAAATGACTTCACCGTAAACAGGTTCCACAGAAGGGACGTGAGTCAGTGGTACCAGAGTAGCCTCCTGCAACAGAAGCGTTTGCATATCTGTTTTTCAGGATAACAACGTCTGGCGAACTCAAAATATATTGAAGAAAATAAACGAAACATACTTTAATTCATTCATTTCATTGATTCTAAGACTAGAAAAATTCGTAAACCACCATGTACCATAAATGCCATGTATCAACTTTACCATGTACCATGATTACCATATACGATGACCACCAAGTAGAACTGCGGGCAAAAAATCTAGCTACGTCTCTTCGTTGTATATCAATTGACTTATATTTCTCTCTTGTGTCTCCCCTGATGATGTGATTATTACACGAAAGTGCACTTGGGAACTTATCGTGTTTCATTTTCCCCGTGGACTCATACGAATCTCTCTCCCTCTCTCTCTCTTTACATGTATATATATATATATATATATATATATATATATATATATATATATATATGGGTAGAGAGATTACTGGGGTACCGTTTATATACGTGTGGAGTGGTTGAAGATTTAATGGCCTCCCGGGATGCATGGAAGTCTGAACTGTAGAGGAAATTCATATTCAGAAAACTGAATTTCCTATAAATTGTCGTGATGACACACACACACACACACACACACACACACACACACACAAACAAACACACATATGTAGATATCAAAATCCCAATATATTCACTCAGTCATATACACATCAATAAGAAATATTAAGAAACAAAAAGGAAAAATCCTTCCAGAACTCCGAGATGTATTGTCTTTTGTAAGAAAAGAAAACGTGAATGTTTCTTTCTGCCATAGGACCTGAAGCCTCGTCACGACCTCCTCCCGTGACGCTTCCTATGGACTCCTTGTGGATGACCTCTCCAGGGTGGCCTTTTGTGCTCAAGAAAAAAATTTTACATCTTTTTTTCTCTTTGCCTGTAATTATTCTCTTAGGTGGCTATTCTGGATTTGTGGCTCTAAAATGACACATTAATGGTATCAAAATACCTCTATCAATATCTGTATCATGAGCGGTTTTCTACGAGATTTTCTTTTCTATTTTTTTTTTTCACATTAAGTGCGTTTTCCTACCATCATTTATGACACATATTATCTATCTACAATACTACAACAAATAAAAGGGTAGTACCATCATGCCACAGGGTACTGTCGTGCTCAAGGGTAGTACCATCATGCCACAGGGTACTGTCTTGCTCAAGGGTAGTACCATCATGCCACAGGGTACTGTCGTGCTCAAGGGTAGTACCATCATGCCACAGGGTACTGTCGTGCTCAAGGGTAGTACCATCATGCCACAGGGTACTGTCGTGCTCAAGGGTAGTACCATCATGCCACAGGGTACTGTCGTGCTCAAGGGTAGTACCATCATGCCACAGGGGTAAGATGTACGTTACTTGATTTTATTATCATCATTTCACCTCTTGCTCCAGGTCAGCTCTAACACCATAACATGTAGAATGAAGATTTTGCACAACTTTAGGAATCACGTCGTATTTGATGCGGCCTTTGATGCTGTTTGTGATGAGCAGATTTTAGCATTATGTTTAGATCCTCTTTAGAGTATGTAAAGATCTCCTTCTCCTCCAGCACAGAGGTAGGGGGTATAGTGGCCAGTGTGTTGGGTAAGATATGAAGAAACGGTGATGACGCTGTGCTCGAGCAATATCTTGGCATTTTCGTTATCATTCGTCGCTTGGGTTCCAATACCCTAAGTGGCAGAACACCGTCCTTATAATAACAAGAAGGAGGGTGCACTGGTTCCATTACCATGATTGAAAGAGGGCCGACTCTCTCTCTCTCTCTCTCTCTCTCTCTCTCTCTCTCTCTCTATATATATATATATATATATATATATATATATATATATATATATATATATATATATATATATATATGCAAAGCTGCATGGATCCAATTTCCGTGTTCAGACAAGGAGGCCAATGCACTTCAGTGGGAGGGTATCACCCCTGTATGGATGTGGAGGGGGACCGACATGAAGGCAGTAAAATTCAGGATGATCTGTTGCTTAATGCAGCAAGTTAATTCCCTGCTTTTATAATGGTGGCATGAACTGAATTCATATCTCACCAGAATCTGAAATTTAGAGCAGGCTGCAACCAAGAGGTTAGTGACTGACCGAATATTTCTTTGTCTTTCGTATTTACACACAGTAAAGTAACGCTACAGATACATCTGGACTGCAGGAAGGTGCTCGAGAAAATCCTGACAAAACTGGAACCCTGGCCAAGATTACAAACTTGATATACCGGTTTATATGTAGAGACTGTGAGAGTTATTATGTGATGTGAGGGGAGGGTTAGGCAGGGCTGCTTTCTTGCTCTCACACTTTCTATAAACTTGAAGAACCTGGATAGTGAATCAGATGTTTCACTTAAGAACATTAGTGCTTTAGAATGACTGAACTAATCACGCAAAAAAAAAAAAAAACGAATTTTGTGGACGTCCTTCACTGTCTATGTCTTGGGTAAAATGGTAACGCCTTTGGAACGACAGGACTCAAGAATCCAAGCTCCTGCAGGCTTACTAGAAGTTCCTGCCCAGGATGTTATGCATGTGACTGAAGACGTCGACGTTCTGGAAGGGATGACCCATCACCACCGAGGTATGATCTACAACTTTGCCCTCGTACATCAGCTTGAATCTGGCATACTGTGTGGCATCCTCCTTGGGCTCACTACTTGCTGCTGTCAGGATCTCATCAGAGCAACTACTATAATCCGTGTCTTCACACACACACACGCCGCTTGTCTTACCTCACGTATACGTGCCTGGCGCTGATATGAAATTTCTCGTTTGGTAGCCAGCGTCTGTAAGATGAGGAGTGTGCCTCTTGAAAAGTCTTCAGGCTACAGCACGTAAAGTAAACTATTGACGTGCACAATATCAACCTTCAGGGAAGGTGAAAGGACACTGCGCAGCTCCTGTCTATGGCTGATGGAGTCATGTGACCCCCTGACCCTCACAGTGGCCTGGGAGCTCCTACTGACGAGGCGGGTACGTTCCCTGCAATCCTTGTTACCAGATGGTGTTATGTCACCTGCGTCAATTACGTTACTAAACAGTGCTATGTTACCAAACGGTCACATGTTACCTGCAGTGTTTATGTTACCAAACGGTCACATGTTACCTGCAGTGTTTATGTTGACAAAAGTTGCTATAGTGCATGTGGAGGTCACGTTACAAGCGCTGACAAAATTACCCAACTCATTATGCCAATTATTACGGTAATGTTAAGTATGGTGACAGTATTACCGATAGTAAACCATGTTTCCTTTACAAGTAAGACCAAAGATTATAGCGATGTTGCATCTCCTAGGTATGGTAGTCCTACATCAAAGACTTACATTAGACTCTAACAAGTCTGTAATCTGATAACATCGCAAAGATATAGCCAGGAGGTCATCAAGAGGACAAGATCTTTTCATACCACTCAAAGGTCACGGGCGCCTTCTTATCAGCAGCATCAACAAGCTTCTTTATCACAAACATCATCAACCTTGGAACTAAAAACCTATACATAATACAAGGTCAAAGATTCAAGGTCGAACATCCGATGTTAAAGACCAAAGGAATAAAAAAAAAAGTAGTTGAGGATCATTTCATTACCTGGCTGCACAAACTTATTATAAAGTATCGTTTCATCAGTTTACCTCACGGATATATACAAGTAACAGAAAACTTCAAAAATCAAGACCAAGCCTTGCCTTGTAACACTAAGTGTTCATGCAGGATGTGTTTTGTAAGAATATAAAAAAATTAACAGGTTAGTAATACATCGGGTTGGATAAAACTTACACTTACATAATCCCAAATCAAAGGGGACACGACAACAGGTATTAAGTCTTCTTTATATATAATAAAAACAGCCTTCAGACATTCTTGGGAAAAGTGAAAAGGCTTTGTAACTTTGAGTTGCAGCAGATGAGAGAGTACACAACACGAGGTCATATTGTGGTGACCGAATGTAAATGAATTTCCAAAGGGAGTTCCTGAGCACTTATCCATGGGTTCATGCTGTACGACTGGTATTCATTACGTAAAGTCTGCAACAACAGTACAGGGGAAGGACGAACCGTTGACCATTATGTACCTTATCGGAGAAACTATTTGTTCTCACATTTTACTGAAGATACTGTCAAGGACTTCGGTCGTAAGTCAGTAAAAAAAAAATGTAGAGGTCGATAATGCTTTCTGCCAAACCTTTTGTGGACTTAGTGGAATTTGACGTCAATAGAGGAAAAACCGAACAGTTATCAGCTTCTAATTTTCCTCCCTGATTTTACTGGGAGGTTGTCGACCAGATACCATCGTGCCGGGCCTGACATGCCCTCCCTCCCACCTTTTTGTTGGAGTAAAACACGTTGATGATACAGCCAAGCCAGACATTGTTCTGATTGAAGGATCAGTGATGTAATAATACACATGCAATTATCTTCAAGGCTATTATCTGTACACTCATTATCTGGAAATGGTAAGTTGACAACCAGCACGGCTGTGAGCGTGACCCAGGGCGATGGTCCATCACCAAGATCGAGTATGCAAAAAAGCCCTGACTGAATGAAGTGTGCAAAAGTAACCCGAAGGAGACTGGACTATATATGGCCAGCAACAGTCGTGCTATCATCATTTGCCTATGATTTATATCAGTGAGAGATCCGAACTGAATAATGGACTTGGTAATGTGAAGATGGAATGGAAATATGTTAGGATCGTTTCTTAGATTCATCACCGTGAACTTGGCTTCAAGAAGAGAAGTCACTTCCCTGAGACCCATTCTCTGTTACCCAATCATACTTTCATCTGTATATATTTGAACTGACTCGTCTTTATCGTTAACAGACAGCAACAAATGTTAGTTAATAGCTTATACATTAACATAAATGTCCTATTTAAGATAGTCCCTTAGGAAAGAAACATTTTCCATGGTTTCCACTTCTATTTACATATCTTCCCTGATACATAAAAAATACACTGAAAGCTGGTATCGAGACGTTACAAGTGTCAGTGCACAAGACTGCATGCTAACTGACAGAAGAGGGAAAACTAGAACAAGAAAATGAACCAAGTAGAAAACGCAGAGCCCACGTGTGCAGTATCTCGAAAAAGAAAATCATACTGGCAGGTATACGGGTCTGGGAAACCTCTCTCTCTCTCTCTCTCTCTCTCTCTCTCTCTCTCTCTCTCTCTCTCTCTCTCTCTCTCTCTCTCTCCCTATATATATGGTGATCACTTCTACTTTTGAGAAACTTGATTTATATTCCCGAACATGAATAAATGGTCCTCACAGGTTTTGGAGAACGTGGTTCGTCAGAGGAATTTACTTTGGCCAGAATTATCATCCTCTAGGCAACAATATATCATACGCCAGGCAACAATATATCATACGCCAGGCAACACTATCATACGCCAGGCAACACTATCATCCACCAGGCACCACTGTGTCATACGCCAGGCAACATTACAATACTCCAGGTAACACTGCATCATACGCTAGGTAACGCTGTATCATACGCCAGGTAACACTATCATACGCCAAGTAACGCTGTACCATAAGCCAGGTAACACTATCATACGCCAGGTAACGCTGTACTGTACGCCAGGTAACACTATCATACGCCAGGTAACGCTGTACCATACGCCAGGTGACGCTGTATCATACGCTTTTCAACTGAGGGAGGCGACCTTGGACTCCATGTTCCTAGAAAGGAAAAGAACGTCTTCATTTTCTTCGTTTTCTGTTGCATTACGGCAGAGTTATCTACTACCATCCCATTTTACTCTGTAAGCATCAGTGAAGTGTCGAGTACAGAATATGTTGAGAGATTTGAAAGATTATCATCGAACTCTCCAGTAGATCTTAGCTCGCACAATCTTCCTTCAGGCAGGGAAATAACTACCACTTTGTGTGTGAACGCTTGTAGGTGGTTTAGGTTAGTGCACCAGAGCCGAAGATTACAGAGGATGCGATTATGTTCTCTTCCGTACCTCACGGTCTCAAGTGATTTTTCTGTTATATATGTGTGGATCCCAGTCAGTAACTGTTTGTCTGGATCCGCTGTCACTTAAGAGGAAACAGTAAATACAGTGACTGTGACTTCACGACGGATGATGGTAAGTGGAAATGAGAAACTGAACAAGGAAAGCAGCAGTCAAGAGGTTAGAAAGGAAGTAGAGAGAGAGAGAGAGAGAGAGAGAGAGAGAGAGAGAGAGAGAGAGAGAGAGAGAGAGAGAGAGAGAGAGAGAGAGAGAGAGTAGCTTGAATGATATGTTATTACAAACATACACTTACATATTTCATAGGCAATCAAGATAAAAAGAGTAGGAAGTGAAAAACAAGAATAACTACTGATGAACATACAGAATCCAACACAGGGAGTCGAGACAAAAGATGATAGCGAATCGGATAACTAAAAAATCTAATGGTTCCTGATGGACGATAACAATACCATTTTTTTTTTTTATCAGAGAGTGCCTGGGAATGCACGTCTCCCGTGAGAAGGTCTCAAGCAAGCAAATCGCCTGAGATCCAGGCCTGGAGGACATACAGGCAGACTGTCGTGGATGGAATCACACACACACACACACACACACACACACACACACGCACACACGAACCTCGCCATAGTAGGAGATAACAGCTTGGGGTTGTTAACCGATGATTGAATTACGTAGAGTGAGGAAAATGATACGCTAGATTAGACAAACGGATCAGAATTAGGAGAGAATCTTACGTAAATCAACATCTCGATCTAAAAATTTTCCCAATAATGTTTATCAAAAAGTAAAGTTTAGGAGGTAAAGGCAGACCAGTAGACCAAAACTGGGGCGCCGGCGGGGCACAGAGCAAAAACGGCAAAGACCACTAGAAATAGCGACAAGAGCGGTTGATATCATGCTGAAACCTAGACAAATCTATTCGTAGGAAAGTAAAACGAGGACTTTTCATCAGAGTCCGTCAAAAAAAGACATTATGACACAAGCAAATTAGCAAAACCTAACGAGCGAGATTTTATGTCTTACCCACTTCACCGTTCCTGCCCCAGGGTTTGGTTGAACTTCTAATTAGTCTTTCAGTGAAAGAAAGAAGCCAAAGTCGGACCATTCCCTACCCAACGGAGTTGCTGTTGACGACTAAGGGAGACTGTGCAGATCAAGACCCCTTGATCCTTTAACATCCACATTGCATCGTCATTTCTCGCGCCAAACACAGCCGCAAGAACTTCACACACAGCCAGACAAACGTAAGGTCATGTTGTGGTAGAGTCAACGTACCCTAGTCGGAGGACCTGTCGTACAGGGTAAACATATCTAGGGAAGTGTGCGACACACCTCGCCTCTCTGCGTGTAGCGGATGAAAGGAAGGAGTTGGACACAGGAATCCAAACTGGTTTATACATAACCCTTGTTATTACGTCATCATTACCAATTTGCTACAGTTGTGTCCAACCTGGACAGCTGCTGCTGCTGCTGTTCCTCATCAGCCATGCAGCTTTCTTTTGTTGTCGTGCTGATGTTGCTGCTTGAACTGCGAAATGATATAAGCACCATTTTCGCTCTCCGACCAAATCTTTATCCATCTATTGAACGATCGATCCATTTATCTTTACATACATTTGATAGTTAGCAGTTTGTGGACTTGCATTATCCTTACACGCCAACAGGTCTGTCATTGGTCATCGCTACACAATATGGACGTCCCCACTATACACTAACGTTGTCGTGTTGATACTGAACTTTACTGGAGAAGAATTCCCCCGCCACTCACTATCCCCCTCCTCCTCCTCTGTCCCTGACACATAATATGTTCCCTTGTTAGACAGCACCCTCGGTGCTTCCCCACCCTGAGATGGCGACCTCTCCACCTTCAGTTTAACCTTGAACTTCAAGCAGAATTCAAGCACGAAAAAGCTACAGTTTGAAGAAACAATCACTGGTTGGTTCCCGAAGACTTCATTAACCTCTCTCTGGTTCGTTCAGCTTCCCTACAAACATCGTGAGAGTCAGTTGTGGCTGAAGATGATCATTTCTGAAACCAGTCAGTCACAGAAAAAGTGGCTGTATTAGCAAGGTAACCATCGCCCTCTGCCAACAGGGAAGTGATTACCCAACACAAATGTGAGGCATAAAAACTACGTGAGAGACAAGTGTTCAACCTCACCTCACCATTTTCTCTCTTCGCCCTCCATCTAACAGTTTCCCATACTTCTTTATCATTCATTCGGCATATGTCTGTCTATACCCGTCATCCGTCACCCTTCGCCCATCGATCTCCAGACATCATACTTTATCTGTCATTTCTCTACCCGTCATTATTTGGTGTTCAGTGTTGCTCCGTCACTGCTGTGCTGGCTGCTCCTCAGGCCTCACTCTTAGAGTCGCTTTACAACAATCAGGCTTTCCCTTTCGCTCGTCGCTCTTCATATAATTCACCTGTTATCCTCTACCCGTCACTCATCACTCTTGATATTCCAGCAGTCACTCCTTTCCCGTCGCTCTTCACCACTCACCCGTCACTCTCTGAATCCGCTAACCTCCTCCGCCCGTCACTCTCCACCCATCATTCCTCAACACGTCATTCATAACAGTTACTCTTAACTTTTACTTCTTAACTCTACCTTCATTTTCAGCTTCTTGCTCTACATCTTACTCTTTCAATACAGAGGAAATACTAAAAACTAAGGTCTTGGTGCCTTGAAGACTTCAGCAGTGATCTACAAGAAGAAAACTCACGGAACTCGCAAAACACGACTGAGTACTGTATTCAAGGTTGCACCAGGAGAACATCTGAGAACACAGTACAGGACTTTTTGTGGCAACGTTTCTTCACAAACTTGAAAAAAAAAGGTTCTTATCAACTTGGAAGTATCCCGTACAAACGATTTACTGTTCTGTACGAATGTACTGTCATATGTCACAATCTCTCACTAACATAATTATCCTTTTCTTACAAATTTACTCCTCTCGACGGTTTCCACCGACTTTTCCCTCAAGCATCATACCTCCTCTATCACAATACACTCATATTAACTCTGCATCCTTCTTTCTCTTCGCAAGTCACTTTCCTCTCACTCCCACACTTAAGTGTCTGAACTTGTCAGCCCTATGACTTCTTGTTTCTCAACTATAGTGTTACATTGTCAGAACCAGATTGCTTTCAGAATATGATTGCAATGAAGATTGAAGGATGAAGACCATATATATTTCTGAAACATCTTGAAATGCTGTGAACTGAACCAATCTTTATCATCATATACTGTCCTATTGTCTTTGGGGTCGAGATAAAAATTCCTGCATCTTATAATTAAGATTCACTCGTTGAGAAGTATATTAAAGTACAACGATAGTATTCAACAATATTGCCCGTATAAAATCAAAATTCATGCAAATGCATTGACTAAAAGCAAAATCCCAGTTTAACCATACAAGACAAATAAAAAATACTACGATATGAAGCAACTCTTTCAAAATCCTGAGCATTTAAGGCGCGTTCACTCTTGGAAAAAAATGGCATCTTCATCGCTGATCCAGAGAGGAACCTGAGCGAATAATTCTATCATGGCACTTCCAGGCCAACCCTTCGCACGCCCTGACCCCAGCACTGTAACTAAAGTTCGTGATAATGCAAATCCCCTTGGTTTATGCCTGCAAGAAATTCAACCCTTGATCTCGACGATCACCTCCTTCCTCAGCCAAACCCCACTGTTCCTCCTCTTCTGTTCACCCTGAATTCTGGGTACAGTGTTTCGTCTCTCCTCCTACATCGTAACGATCACTCCGAAGCTCAAGGTATGTATCCTGTGATTCGCCTACGACCTTTGTGATACAAGCTTCCAGGATTTTCGCTGACGACTGCTTCTTTCTATTGTTACCTGATACGTATCATCTTTCCCTATTGTTACCTGATACGTATCATCTTTCCCTATTGTTACCTGATACGTATCATCTTTCCCTATTGTTACCTGATACGTATCATCTTTCCCTATTGTTACCTAATACGTATCATCTTTCCCTATTGTTACCTGATACGTATCATCTTTCCCTATTGTTACCTGATACGTATCATCTTTCCCTATTGTTACCTGATACGTATCATCTTTCCCCCCGGTCACACTACAAACCCGTATCCTTTATTCAAATCATACCTGAAGTTGAGGAAGATATCTTGAATAAACAGTTTCTTCTCCTGGAGGGAGTCACATAAATTTTCAATACACAACACGACTGGTTTACTGCATGTCCACATTCTACTTTGACCTAACGATATATTCATGAAGACGATTATAAATGCTTTGATGTAGCTAAAGAGCTTATTAGAGAAAGCGAACTCTGTATTCTATCTCACACACTTGGACCTTCGTGGGCGACCTTCACAATGAACTCAAGGTTTTCAGATATTACATAGACCTTTATCAACGCACATGAACCTGATATAGAGGGTGACCTGTCAATACTTAGCACACATACCCCGGTTGGACGACATTAATCCACTCTATCCTGCGTCGCACTATACAGTAGCAGCAACTATACACGAAACCATTATCTGTAGGTTGGCTCAAGGCGCTTTGGCAAATAGTGACACTGGTCAAATGCCTTCGCAATTTATCCATTTAGAATTTATCAAGTTAATGGATCTTTTGCAGCCTATGATTTGAAGTCGTTTACACTTAGAATTTATTATTTTGCTGTGGCTTTCTGATAGGGTACCTATGAAGGGCTTAGCTGTATTCAATTCTTGAAACAATTACAAGAACGGGATAGACAAAACGGTAACGATAGGAAGGGAAAATATGAAAAAGAAAAATAGTACATGATAGGTAAAAGAGGCAGACTGTCGTTTAAATATAGGATATGTAGGAGAAATATAGAAGAAAAAAGAAATAAGACGAGATGATGTCTCACAGGAGAGAAGGAATGAGATCAAGAGGTCGAGGTGAAAGTGGAGTTAAGGAAAAAAAAAAAAATAGAGTCTGATACAACGATTAAAGGATGATGGTAAAGGAGGAAGGAAGAATAGGGAGTAAGGAACCCATGAATGAAGAAAAGAAGAGATTGAATGAGGCGACATGAGGGAGGATGCCATTAACTAACACGAGAGGACACATGGAAAAGGTGGGGGCATTTTATTGATTTATGGGTACAATGGTTAAGAGGCTGGCTACCAGCTCAGCCCCGAGGCAAGTCTACCGATAATTGTGACGCTTATAACTACCTTCATCTGCCCTGAAGACACGGATCAGGTGTACGTGTTCTTATCTAAAGGCCAAGGCAGTTTCTATAGCAACCTATTCTGTGCAATTCTAAAGTAAATCAGTCGCATATGCACGTTTTATATATATATATATATATATATATATATATATATATATATATATATATATATATATATATATATATATATACATACATACATATCAGCACCACCTGAAAAGGAAACTCGAGGATCTTGAGCGCTTTCGTGTATTACAATATGAAGGAGGAAGACGAATAGGGGAGGAGGAAGCGAATACACATTAAAATATGAGAAGGACAAGTGCAAGACGCCAGATGACAAATATATCACAACTCTGGAATGATGGATATCATGAACGTTAATGTAGATGAATGATGCAACAGAAAATGGGCACATGATGATTGTGTGTATTAAGTAGCCACAAACGTAAAAAAAAAAAAAAAAATAATAACATATCATACATAAGATGATGACATATAATAAAGAACGAGACAATATATAATACTGATCTAAACAAACCGTAGTGGTTAGCGTTACTGACCATGACGAATGCACGGGCCCGCTTAGGTTAGATTCCTGGTTGAGGCAGTTAACCCGCAATCCATGCACCTGTTGAACCTCCCCTCGGGGTTGGTCGATAAATTGGGTATCTGGCTAAAGCTAGGGTATATATATATATATATATATATATATATATATATATATATATATATATATATATATATATATATATATAACGGGGCAAAAGACTAGTATTTTAATGCCGACAGGAAAATTTTTTGATGTTTAATATTTCTGTAATTTACCACCACAAGTTTGCGCGACGCCTGAGATTTTTCGGGAGAGGAAGGAAATCTTAAAAGATCTCATAAAAGTGTGAATATATTCAACAGTCAAGCAGAGCTATCGGTCAAAACCTCATACACACACAAAGATTCTTTCATCTGGCAAGTACAATGAGTAGACTTCTAACACACATGTACAGAGAGAGAGAGAGAGAGAGAGAGAGAGAGAGAGAGAGAGAGAGAGAGAGAGAGAGAGAGAGAGAGCTTTACAGTACCAGGTGTTTATCCTCATGAAGAACTGATTCATCGTTACCAAAAGGTAATTGTGTTTTGTCAACCACTCATCGCACAGGTAGACGAACACCATCACGAAGATTGAGTCTTCTACTCTTGTATGGAGGCACCAAGGACGATAAGTTCATTAAGGAACATACATGAAGGAACATAAGTCAAGGAATTTAAGCGAGTCGAAGCGTTCATTCTGAAGGTCAGCAAAGTAGTGTGCGGCTACAGAGGCGATCATACAAGTTCTTGTGTGAACTAAGGGCTTGATATCCTGGGTACGTGAAACAGATGAGAACTGTTACATATGTTTGGTCGTTCCTTGAAATAGATTATCTGATGAAGACTATACTCAAGAGCACACACATGCAAAAAAAAAAAATTGCTTAGAAAAATCACTGATATTTTCATGACGTAAAAGAAAAATGAAAGTCGCCCTTCAAGTTCGATAATGATATCTTGTGTTCCGTGTGTAGAGTGCAGTATTGTCCAATGTCTCCACTGATGCTGCATGACTGTTCCTTAACCCTTAAGCATGACAGTTCATCAGCTCATCCTGTGAGCATGACGATGGTAAGTCCCTTGAGCACGACGGTACGACCCTCGACCAAGATGACAAGACCCTTGGATATGGTGACGTGAGGAAGGGGAAAAGAAGAAGAGGCGGATGAACGGCAGCAATCGTCTTTACTGAACAAGGTCAGGGGTCAGAGGTGAAAGGTGTGGGCGTGGCAGAGTAGTAGCCGTTACCTTCCCCCGTCTGACCCGGATACGCCTCCCGCATACACGGGCGTGGCCGCCCGGGAAATCTATTACCGGTCTGGTCACGCCTCACGCCACCATCTTAACCACGGTGTTTGTGCATGGTGAACGGTAACATACGAACCTAACTCGAGTCTAGGATCATTTCTGTCCTTGAAAATACAGAGAGCGAGTGGCTACCTTCTCTGTAGAATGATCCATGTAATAAGTTCATCAAAATGCTTGAATCTTTCGGTTTGTCTGCTTGTATTTCGGTCTGTTTTATGCACTTTCACGACACTCCTGCCCTCACAAGAGACCTCTCGTCCACAAGCTTCAGATCGGCATCTTCAAATGCAATGAGCCCATTCGATCCCGTGCAGACTGCTGCAAGAACAGTCCCAACCAAATCATTTTGAAAATCATCGCTGCCATTCCAATATCAGTGCAAAAATCTCTGTTTAACTAAGTCATCCCCATTCCAAGCCCTTCTATCCATATAATGCACAGTATCTGCAGCCCTAAGCTGCAAGTAATTCACGGCAGGATATACGGAAGTATAAAACTTTTACCAGACTTACGGTCTACCTCCACAAGAAATTTTATATACGTCCAGGTGGCTTTTATTATAAACAACAACATGGTAAAGAAACAGCTTCATCCAACACATACCTTCATATGCGACTGGCAACATGTAGAAAATTCATTGTGAACTTTGTGATAGGTTTTGTGTTGATCAGACGTGGAAAGAATGTCAAGCATAATAGCAAGATGAATATAGCGTCAGACGCGGCCCACACAGTAATGCCTTATTCCAACTGAAAGCCTCTCATGACTACCCTAGAAATTAGGTAAACAAAGCCACTAACATGAATACAAATTGTTCAGGAAATCAATATGAAATTCTGTTTAATCGGAAGTTCCTTAAAATATATAAATGACGACGTAAACTTTCGGCGGTTAAGACGTGACGTGGTGATGACGGAGATGATGTGTGAGAGATGTCTGCTACCGTGATCTTAGGTTGGCACGTCACATTAGGTAGAAAGCCTCTACCTCAGGTCTCCTCCGGCCACCCACCCCACCGTGACCTCTGTTGTAGTCCATTATGTATACACCGTCTCGCCCGCGGAATCAACTCATGATTACCGCGGAAGGAGATATCGTTAACCAATATTTACTTTACCCTCGCTTGATTTAAATCCACTTCACCCACGACAAATACATCTTTGATTCACCCTCAACAAAAGTATCTTCACTACGTCCTGAACACCACTGGCCATTCACATCACTCGTATGGGTCAGGTTCAAGCTAAATTTCGCTAGCCTTGGACCAAACCTTGTGTGTCGGGTCAAGCGCATCTTCGTTACATTCACTATTACATTCATACGTGTCAAGTCCAACGAAATCTTCACTACACCCTTACCTTCACTACACCCTCATTGTCGTACACCCACGACATCACTGACCTTTCAAAGGCCATCTTCCACGCACTCTCATCTTCACACACCATTATTCTTACTACACACTCGAAACCACTGGCATTGACTTACGTCAAACGCATCTTTATCGTTCCAGGGTTAGGGTGCTGATTGTTGGCAAGAAAAATCATGAGAAAGATATGAAGAAGAAACAGAAATATAACAAGAAAGATCCGTTTTACTCCTATGAAGGGAGACATAAAATATCCAGATGGCGTGACGCGACGCGGAAGGACAAATAACAGCTGTCACAGCGAGTGAGACTTGCATTATACCCATCTGCCAAGCTCATGTTATCACCCCAGGCAGGGCAGTCATAATCCTGTCTCTACTGTCCCAGCTCTTAAAGCACAATGGCAACGTAACCACTCATGTTAATACAAAAAAAAAAATAAATTTTCTTTGAAGCATGCAGCAACTTTATCATGTCGACATTACACACAATGTACTAACCTGAAACAGTTGCTGTAGCAACTGTCTCGAAAGATATTTTCTAAAGCTACATCCGTTTCCGTCTACCATCATGTATAACGTTTCGTTGGCATTCATTTCTTACATTATACAAAAATCGTATTTAAAGATCCTTTTTTTTTTTAGCAGAATTACGGTGGTGTGTAATCGTATACAGCCATTGTACCTCAGACACTCACTGTATCACAACGTCATAACATTACAGAGGTGGACCTGATACAGCAACGTTGTCCACGTCACATGAACCCTTCCCATAATGTACTCTACCTCCCTCCCCCCTCCCTGCTGTGCCGTCACCCACATCCTCCTTGCCTCCTTGACCTCTCTTCTTCCACTGACCTCCCCATGAACACATGCGAAGACAATACCCTAAACAACGTAATGACTTCCTAAGGTGTAGCCCGCAATTTCCGCCTGTGACACAAAATGGTCTTCAGGGAGGATTCCTGTGTATATGATTACGAGAAAAAGTCCTTCAGCGGGTTCACTATGTACAGGCGGGTGGTGGTATACACAGTGAGGCTCGACGCTCGACTCGCTGGCAGAAGAACGCGAGAATTTCCTGAAGAGGTTGCTGGGTCGTGGCAACACCCACCTTCTACCGAGTTTTTCCTCTTAGTTATTAGGCTGCTTATGACGTTCATAATGCCTCATTGCTGTACATTTTGTCGAAGCTTTCTAAAAAGTTTACGAGGTTATTTTCGCCCCTTTTCATCATGTTGTTAATGTTGAATGATACTTTATCAGGGGACAGCCATAACGAGACACCCATTAGTACCTACCAACTCCGGTAGGTGGCTTGTTTGTTGAGTGAGAGGAACTTTCAAAACTTTTCTTTCAGGGTTCGACACTGATTAACCATTCATCATCATCTCAGTAACACTCAAGTTACTGAGGTATAGTGGTATCACAGAAGTGAACATTTCTATCTTCTTCACTATCAGACGATGGTACATTTCTGTACAACAGCACACAGAAGTTAATGGTGCGAGAAGATGACTGAGCCCGTCCGTATGTAGGTGATAACACTAACTCTCCCTGGAATGTCAACTCCCAAGTGTTATATGATTTTCGTTGAAATATTACAAGTCACAAGGCTTATCAATCTTACACAGAGATTGGTGACAAGATCGACAAGATATACTACGACCATTTCGGATCTCCTTTTGGTGTAGGGGTTACTGTTCCTGACCATGAATATTCATGGGCCTGCCAGGAGTCGATCGTACACGTTCGAATCCTGGTTGCAGCAGTCAACCCAGCTGTTCACCCACCCCTAAGGGTTGGACGATAAAATAAGATGGCCTTGATTAGGGCTTCAGTTGGCCGTGCCGTCTCAGGTAAGAAAAGAAAAATATGTAAACAGAAGTTTGAATACGAAGACCTAAAACACTCGCTCTAATACACTGGATCACCAAAACATAAAATCAATATTTTGTCTCTTTAAACATTTGTGCACAATCTCAGTGATCATACATTTAATGTTTTTATAATCTCCGTTCTCAAAATACTGGATTTTTCAATTTTTTTCGGTTGATCACCTGTATTGAAGGAGTCACATTCTTTAAGCATTTTGTGAGGTTACAATACTTTCAAAGGCGAAAGAAGAGAGTTTACGTAAACAAAGATACGCGTGAGTCTAGTATGAGGGAGGAAGATCATGGCGGGGTTACGAGGGTGCTGAAGACAAAAGACATACAAGGTCACAGGGCAAGCTTGGTACGAGGGCTTTTTCCGAAGCGTTACTTTTTCACTTAATTCATCATAACCTTTCCTGACCCACGGAAATTTCTCAAGCTATAAAAATACTCATTGGATTTAATGTGTGTGTGTGTGTGTGTGTGTGTGTGTGTGAACCATAAGAGGTGGATAAAGGCAAGAACGAGCATATTAAGGTTTCCTTACGAAGACCTTCCTTTTGCTGGGTACAAGACCTGACTAGTACTGTTTAGGTCTCTTCTGGCTGACCCACCCTGCCCTTACTCTTAATAAGTCTGGCATTATACATTTAATCTTAAAAGATTCTGTTTAATGCTTCATAGATCGTACTCAGAACAGACTTAATGTCGGCGCAATCTATATAGTAAATGGCATAACCCATTATATGAATATAGGAAAAGGCTCAAAAATTTCGCCCTACTTACTGAGTGCTGTACACGACCACATCCACGTTAAGTATGAGGAGCGTTATAGGATTATGAGTAGTGTTCAAACGTGTTCGGCAAGTCAGATGACTGAAAGGTTTAACTCATATTACTTGGTAATATTCAATAGCGTCTTCCGGAGACTAGGCCAAACCTCTGTCCTAACGATACGAGTACACGAATCTTTTATGCATTATTCAGCCATCTATATAAAACGAAAACAATCGTTACCAGTAGATAGTTATATAATGTGGCCTTCGTAACTCAGTTTACCTTGAAATTCCTCTTTCTTAATCCTGGTTCGCCGTTGCTGATTACGATGGTACATCAAACGTGGCTTGGACGTCAAGTGATCTATGTACGACTGTGCCTTACCAGAGGCGAGAGTAATTTTCAGCAGGATGTTCAGAACAGTGCAAGCTACAACACCGCAGGAGTTTACCGCGTCTCCTGTAATAAGTACAGGGTGTAACATAAACTATCTTTCTTGTGAAGCGGAGGCCATTTACCTTGTATGCGTCCTGAGGAGTTCGCAGTCCATACGCTGAGAAATGTTTGTGATGTAGTCTTCCACGTGCAGTATGTTACATTACTGTATTTAAGTTCATTATGTTCTGATTAGGATTGAGTTCTTACGTAACAGACGTATCCAGTAACTCTGTGCTGGTTCCAAGTGTACACTGAAGAGTCCTTCGCTTCTGCAACACTACAAAGCAGTGTGATGAAGAAGGATACACGCATAATGGAAGGTATCTCAATAGAACTATACAGGTTTTAGCTTTATACTACAAAGAAAATATGATTTGGGATGATATAGGAGGTGGACATCTGTTGTGGTGTATCTGTTGTGAAGGAGTAAACAATCAAGGAAGCTGTGATATCTAGAAATAAAAATAAATTGAATAAGACTAGAAAATAAAGCAAAACTTTCAGCTCCAGTTGTGTACAGAACGTACAAGTCTTAGGTCCTGTTGTGTGTGGAGTTCCAGGTGTTTGTACAGAACGTACAATACTACTGGTGTGTTGTATACGTAAGGCCGGAAGTGGAGGTACTTAAAAGCCACACTGTAGGAACGAACCAGCCCGCCAGCGGCGATGAACAGCACCAACAACAATGAGCCAAGCGCACACTCGCTGGGACGGTGTAAGTGTTAGTGAAGGATCGAGGGCAATCTAATCTATCTTGATATTTTGATGCTCTTATGTTTCTAGCCACTACAGGGAGTATAAATACTGGAGGACTTGAGTTATGGACGGTTTGCGTTGATGAGAGGGTTTACTGATACTCTTTCTTGAAGGTTCGTTATTTTACGGCCAGAACTCGTGTACCTATCACTAAAAATGACCATGAAAAAAATCTCAGTCTATACTCAAAATCGAGAATGGAAAGATTTACACAATGATTTTTTTTTCACCACAAAAATGGAGACATCATATGAATATTCAATATGTAAAACTCTTTGGAACAGTTTCGAAACACATTTGTTAGCTCGTCCATCAATCTGCCTGTTTCAAAACTGTTTTTTGTTAGACTATCAAAACTCACTCTCTCTCTCTCTCTCTCTCTCTCTCTCTCTCTCTCTCTCTCTCTCTCTCTCTCTCTCTCTCTCTTGTATTTCTTTATTCCTTACCTCTTGCAGAGTGTACGAGAACCAACATCATCATTACTGCTTCGCAACAGCTGATGGGGGATCCATATTTTCCCGCAAATTAGGGTACGGTTGCGAGCCACAGCTCCTCGCCATCATGAGAGTAACAAGTAATTTCCCGGTGCTTTACCACGCCCTCGTCAACTTAATCATCTCGGGAAAAAGTTATAAACGCCTCAACGTTCATTTAATCTATCCCGGAGGTACAACGGACGCGCCTCACTATAGCGATCACAAAGAAGTCTAATCAAAATCCATTCCCGATCAGATACGTTTATTTTGACAAGCTTAAATGCCTTTATTTACTTTCTAGTGGAACCTGCTATATACAAATGTTAAGGCAGGGTAAAGTTGATATGTACACGTGCACCAGGGAAAAGACGGACAGACAGACAGACGGACACGCTGGCAGAGATCCTGTGAAACGCTACTTATCTCCAGGCCAAAGCTCCGAGCAGTCCTAGGGAATCTTCTACCCCTACTACAAGAGACGAGGAGGATACCTACTGCTGGAGATCCTGCAAACGGTG